>NW_010105183.1:0-32449 GCF_000699245.1 Pterocles gutturalis | reverse complement strand
CTTTATCTCCCACAGCCCTATTCAAGGGATAACCACCAGTGGTGGCCATAATAGATGTGTCTGGTCATGATGACTGCATCAGGCTCAGAGTAGATTGGTGGAGACAGATAACAACACAATAGCCAAGGGCTATCTTGCACATCTTGCTCAACAGCTGAGGGCTAGCTGAGCATGCGCCAACTGAAACACGGCTAGTATGCAAACGTGACTATAAATCAATCATCTTACTCCATAAATAGTGGACAGCCCAGGGCCCATTGAGCTCTCCTGCATGGCAGCAGGCCGCATGCCAGGATCTCCCCTTAAGCAGGGATGCCTCTTAAGGTTACTCCTTGAGGCTGAGAGATTTCTTGCTGCAACAGATTCTCCATAAGTGATTAACAGCATGCTAACCTATGAAATCCTAACTAAGTAGTGTAAAGGATTGATTGCACATATATAATCCTATAGACATAAATTGTTGACCAAGTCTGGGACTAGGATTGGGTCCAGTCGCACCTAGGCTCCTCTCTTAGAAGGAGTTTAGAGAGCAAGAGTCCTTTCTGAACTTTGTGACTCAACAGGAGGTTTTCCTTACCCTCTGTATTCTTCAGACATAAATTGTTGACTAAGTCTGGGACTAGAAGTGGATCCAGCTGCCACTAGGCTCCTCTCTAAGGAGGAGTTTAGAGAGCAAGGTGGTCCTTTCTGAACCTCGTGACTCAACAGGAAGGTCTCCCTGACGGTTTTGTCTGACCCTGTCCTCTGTGCAGTGAATAAGCAAGTGCATCTTGCCATCAAATCCTGTTAAATCATTGTCACATTAACCTTTGAACTTTTGTTAACTCACTGTGTTACACAAATAAAACATATTGCTGCTTCTCTCCTGTGAGTGAAGTGTACAACTAACTCTGACTCCTTCCACAACACCTTCCCAGGCATATCCGATATAACCAGACACATCTACGTTTGAGGAGACAAGCACACACAAGTGAAAGTTGGCTCCCAGATCCATTACTCTGCCAATGAGAAAAAAAACCACCCTCTTCTGGCTCACGTACCACTGCAGCACCATCTCTGCAAACAGCTTCTACACGAGCACCAAAGCCCGATTTCTCCAGAAAACATTATGTTCCTGTGACACCAAACAACACCTCCCTGCTAACTGCATACCAGCTGGTCTGCTTCTGACCACACCAACACCACCAAAGCCTGATTTCTCAAGAAAACATATCATTAGCTCACCTTTAATCCAGTTCTATTGCAGTAATGGATCTGAGGCAGTTAAAAAAAGATCAGACTGGTGATATGGCTTTAGCTGTGTAAAACAAGCTGTCCTGCTGCAAGTCCATAAACAGGCAGACAGGGACCGAAAGCAGCTGACCAGTGTCATCCACACAAAGCATAGCTTAAATATAACTGAACATAACTCATGGAAAATAACCTTTTCTTTGGTTTTTGACCTATTAAATACACAGGTAACCTTTCTAGCAATAAATTTCACTGCAAACTGATGATCAATTAAATAAGACAGTCGGCAGCTCCCAGAAAGACTGCTGACTGCAAATGCGTTTCATCTGAAGCCCAGTTTATGCCCCTCTAGTCTCCTGAAAAATCAATTCCCTTTAAAGGTGTTTTAAACATCTTCTGAAGGACAGCAACAATCCTAAATTCCATTTAACTGGGCATTCCAAAGACTGTGGAACACACACCAAAAAAAAAAAATTAGGGATTTCAGAAATATCTCTGATATCAGTAAAACCATATATGCTGTCGTCATCTGCTGATGCATTTTCCCCTCCTGGCTTCTGCAACACAGACCAACCAGCAAGTACTGCTGGATTTCTGTAATTACAAGCTATGCACAGTTGACCCAGGAAGAAGCCAGGCACTAACCTCAGGGTCCAACCTGAAAGTGCGCAACAGGGGTTGACCCAACTTCATGCCCCCTACATCGAAGACGATAGAAGTGAGCTCATCGCTGACGAGGACATCCTTATCATAGAGTGTCAATTCCAGAATGTTCTAAAACCAAACAGAAACAGCCTCAGATGAAGAGACAGAAACACTTCCACAAACCTGAAGCTGTATAAAATAGTCACTTTATACATCAATCAATACCCTTCCCCTTTCCCACTCCTGAAGATAATTCACTATTTCCAGCAGGACTCACAGCATCGTTAAGCAAAAAACTCCTGGTTGACAGCATTTCGCTAAATGATTTTCTGAGCTTCCCAACTAGAGAGAGGCCCCAGCTGAATGCACGTGGCAGTACACCAGCTTCACGCGCAGATTTGCCTGAGGAAGCAATAGCCATTTCTACTCTTTCAGCATGAGTCAGTTCAGGATGTTATAGGGACCTATCACTTCCTGCTCAGCACTGTCCCAGAGCAACAAAGTCCAGCAGAAACTAACTGAAATGGACACAAGGAGTACATACAGCACCCAAAAAATGGTGTTGCAGCAACTAGTTTTCAAGGAGACAAGACTGAACTTAGAATTGTGCTGGCATAGCCTCCCAGCAGTAACCAGACTGAGGCCTCATGAGCCTTCAGGGAAAGCTCTAAAGCTTAATTCGCAATTTTCTTACCATTTAAGTAAATTACCATTCCACCTTGACACCAAAGTATTCCACTGAGGGGGATAATTTATTGTTAATAAGCACCTTATTCCAGAGCTTAAGATGTTTTCCAAAGCAATACTGCCATACTGTAACTAATATTTTTGAAGTACAGTTTCGTTCCCTCTACCATAGTGTCTACTTTGAGAATGAATGCTCACAATCTGAACAATTTGTTCAATACTCTATTACATCATGCTCAGACAGCAGACAGATATACTGTCTCTATTTAAGAGTTTCAGTTTTGCTTTTCTTGATCATAGGAACGGATGACAAAATTTGACTGAATGAACTAAGCAGCAAAGTGATTTGAAATTTAGTTCCTATTATCCTCCCTCAGCCACTTGGTTGCATGAGGCAAGCTACAAGAAGGCAACAGCTGCTCTGGGAAAGTAGAAGCAATCCTCAAATAGAAACTTGCTTTATCAAAGAACTTCCTTGAACTCTAGCAGGTACTTCCGCAACTTTTCTTTCCTGAGTGGCATCACAAGGACATTTATGGAAAATTCTAGCTGCAATTTACATGAGAGTGCAGTTACAAACTTCTGTGGTTACCACTGGACATGCGTAGTACAGCTTTTTGTACCACTGAAGATTACTGACACCTTACAAGCAACACTGGTTTTGAATGAAGTGTCAAACGTAAACCAGTATACAAATGCAGGTAACCTAACCAGCTCTGAAAAGCGCACTCCTTACCTTGACAGCACTATGGATTCGATACCGGAAAGTTTCATTCCATTCTGGGTTATCAGAGTTGTCAACAACTTGAGTTCGGGAGACTATGGGAGATGCGGTGGGCAGGTTTAGTTCCACATAGCAGTCTGCCTTGGACACTACAGCAGAATGTAAAAACAGACATGAGAACAACTTTATTCAAACATACTCCTTCCATAAACTCCTCATTTTCTAGATCTCATTGCATCACAGAAACACGCAAATTTAAGGCTGGACTTGAAAAGCAAAAGCCTTTAATGAAGTACACATCTTTAAACAGCAGCAAATTAAATATTAGGTACCTACATTTCTTTTTTTCTGGTTCATCCAAACCATAAAGCCCCTCATAAAAGACACTACTATTCAAAATGAGGAAGACCAACTTTTCAAAAAAGATTACTGCTGATATCAGGCCCATTGCCTATTGTCCTGTCACTAGGCACCACTGAAAGAGTCTGGCTCCATCTTAACACCCTCCTTTCAAATACTTGTACACATCGGTAAGATCCCCCTGAGCCTTCTCTTCTGCAGGCTAAGCAGTTCCAGACCTCTCAGCCTTCCTCATGAGAGATGCTCCAGTCTGGTTACAGTCTGGCCCTTCACTAGACTCTCTTCAGTAGCTCCACTATCTCTCGCAGTGGAGAGCCCACAACTAGACAAAGTACTCCATCCAGATGCAGCCTCACCTCTGCTCAGTGCTGAGCAGAGGGTAAAGATCACTCTGTTTGCCCTGCTGGCAATGTTCCTCCTAACGCAGCCCAGGATACCATTAGCCTTTCTTGCAGTTCAGGACACATTGCTGGATTGCAGTCAGCTTGCTGTCCACCAGGACCCCCAGGTCCTTTTCTGCAGAACTGTTTTCCAGCCTATTGGCCCTCAGCAAACACTGGTGCACAGGGTTGCTCCTGCTCAGATGCAGGACTTATACTTCTTATTGCTGAACTGCATGAGGTTTCTGTCAGCCCACCTTTCCAGCCTGTCAAGGCCCCTCTGGATAGCAGTGTGACCCTTCGGTGTACCAGTCACTCCTCCCAGCTTTGTAACACCGGCAGACTTCCCAAGGGAACACTCTGCCCCATCATCCAGATCATTAATGAAGACATTGAACAACGTTGGACCCAGAACTGACACCTAGGTTACACCACTAGTTACTGGCTTGCAACAAGACTTTGCACCTCTGATCACGACCCTCTGAGCTCTGCCATTCAGCCAGTTTTCAATCCATCTCCCTGTCTGCTCATCCAGCCCATACTTCATCAGCTTCTCTATCAGAATCTTACAGGAGACAGTGCCCAAAGCCTTCCTAAAATCCAGGCAGACAATATCCACCACTGCTACATCAGCAGAGCTTTCTGTTTCCATTCCCTGAAAATAATATTGTCTCAGAGTCCTTCCTTGTTCCAGTTAATGCCCCTTTAACAACACAACTATAGGAACCATTCTTCACTCCAGATGGACAGAAGGGCCATAAAAAGAAGTTCTCTTCACAGTGTGATTCTAGCCCTCAGCCTTTCAGAAGGGCTTTCCATTCCCTGGACAGTCATTTAGCATTCCAGTAGTTCAACGTTGGATGCCAGATACAAACTTAAGGCAGGCAGACTATCTTACTGTATTAAATCTGAAGGATATAAATCTCAGATGAGTTTCACAGATCAAATTGCCCCAAACAGCCCTGAGAGCTTTACTCAACACAGATGCATAAGAGGAAGGGATTATGTACCATGCTATCAAAAACAGGAACAGGTAAAAAGCAGTTTGTCTCAGAATCGGTCAACCGCCTACCTCCTTAAAAAGCTTCAACCACATAAACAAAATAGCAGGCACGGGAAAGACAGCACTACTACAACTGAGAAAATAAACATTTGGAAGCTAGAATTTAAGAGTGCTACTTCCACGTGTGAGAAGACTGTCCAGCAGAAGAAAGGGTGAAATTTGACATCACTGGAGAGCTGAATCCAGACAAAGGAACACAGAACAGAGTACAGCAGGACATGCAAAGGAGCAGGAAAGAAAAAGATTACCAGGACTTACCTGATCTTGTTCTGCAAAGTAGCAGGGTTAATCTGCAGCTTGGCCTCACATCAAGCTTTTAAAAGATACATAAGGCTTTACAAGAGAAGCCTTTGTTCAGACACAAAGGCAATACACTCTGCGTAGGCAAGAAGCTGCCATAACAATGCTCCCGGTGTTACAGGCATGCACTGAAAAAAACATCTGTTTTCTTAATACCTTGACAAAATACTTACACAGATCTGTACCCTTGATGTTTCTGGCTCGGAGGACTTTGACTGTCAGGTTGTAGTAAGGGTGCTTCTCCCACTGAAAAGAGAGGAACAAGCTCAGCATGTAACTCAACCACAATGCCTGTTCTATAACCACGTTAGTATCAGCCCAGAGAAATGGATCAGACCAGCCAGCCCAAAATAAATTACTAATGAGTCAGTTTGGGAACATACGCAGCACTTTCAGTGTCCTGGAAGAAGGCTAAAGGAGTCTAGAAAGAAACACAACTTCCTTTGAGCATAGCAATGAGGGTAACTCCTCACAGACTTGCAGAAAGTTAAGTCCGTTACTTAGGGTTTCCTCTAATTATAGATCAAATTTGAATTGCTCCATTGCTGAAGGATTAACAGATAGTGAAGCTGCTCAAATAATTTTAATCATGACTTGGCTTAAGAGTACTTGTCAAGGGCACATGCATGCTTGACTAAAAGCAGACATGGCAAGAATATTAACAGCATGATCTGAAGATACAGAAAGCATACACTGTTTTCAATGAGGAAAAAATCACTTTCTTGTAGGAACACATATTTCACAACAGTTTGAGCAAGAAAAGACAAACCTTAACTTCCTATTCATTCTGGACTCTTAACTGGTATCAACACTTTAAACGTGCATGCCACCTGACTAGATTAAAATGTAATCCATGCTCTTGAAAGCTTCTTGCAGGCTATTTTTGGAAAGTAATATTAGTATCTAAATGCCTGGATGTGAGGAGGAAATAAGCCTGACTGAATCCTAGAAGATTATGAAGGAGAAGTCAGGGGAGGGCAGGGGAAGACAAGAGAAAGCAGCTTGAAGGGATTTAGTGCAGAGACTGGACAGAAGCAATTGTGTAAGACTCATCATGAACAGAATGGGACTCTACCGGAGCAAAGGTGCTGAATTATTGTAAAATTTTAAATTAGAGTAGTAAATATTTAACCTAATAGTTTAGGAACATATCAATCAGGTGCGGAAGAACACCTGCAAGCATTAATCAAGAAATTAGCCAACCTTGTAAGAATACAAAGACAAGAAAATTAATTGATAAAAAGAGACACTAATGCACAGAATCAGATGAAAGTTCAACTAGCAGGCAAATGAGGACGAGTTCTTACTTCATCCCAGGACCAACTAAAGACCACCAGGGGGAACCTCTGTGCATGAGCAAAAGGGCATTTGCATATATTAATGAGTTCCAGGAAATAATCTGCTTATGTAAAATAATTCCAGAGAACGTACTCAATATGTATAAGCTTGCAACATGTACTCTCTGCGGTTTTGCTCATCTTTTGGAGCATTTAAGGCAGAGCTATCCCCAGTGCTGTCCAGTGCTGCAAATAAAGGAATACCTGCTGAATTTTGAACAGTTACAAACTGACTGGTGAGTTAATTTCTTTGATCCACTACCTTTTCCATCAGTTATGACACAATCCTGGCCAGCTAAAACCATTTCCTCTTCTTAAATCCCATTTCAAAATGCTTTTCACAAGTGGTCACTACTTCATGTTCATAATTTTCTACGTGGATGGATTGAGACCAGAGTTTAGTTTTAGACACAATAAGTATTCAACAGGACCTTCGCTTACAACAAAATGCTGCAGACTGCCAAATATTATATAAAAACATGGGCCCTGTGTATCACTAAGTAGGATCTCAAGGGAACCAATGAACCCTGAACTGTCAAACTCTTCTTGAATATTCCTTATCTGGTAAACGGAATTGTACTGTTTGTTCAGTAGTCACATACTTGTAGAGCTTTCCTCATTTCTCATCATTTTAAGATACTTGCCAGCTTCTGCAAACAGGGTTTGAACAGCACAATAAAACCAAGACATACTACATAGCATACCAAATGTCTTTGTCTAAGTGAGTGCCATCCACCATGACCAACAAGTGAAGGGTCAAGATTACACGCATAGTCTAAGATATCTCACACTCAGGTGCAAAGTTAAATTTGTGCAAATAAATTATGCTTATAATAATAATCATACTATTATTAAAGGACTCTTATTTGCAGCATCAACATGCTGAAGGTACTTCCTCCCTCACTTGTTTCTGGGAACAAGACATGCCTTCACATTTAATTTCACCATGAGCTCTACCCATCAGATGCTAGTTTTTCTTCCTTTTTAAACCTTTCCTAATCACCTCTGTTTTGTTCAATCACTGGCATTAGTTTCTCAAAGTCTGAGCTCCTTTCTACTTCATCAAGTTGGGGAATGGACTCCAGAAGGAAAATTAACATTACATAGGTTATTCTTGACTTCCTAAAGGTGCTGCAATTCTTCAGATTGTTGAGAAATTAAGCTACACGATTACACCACCACTGCTGTCAAAGCAACCTTCACTGACATAGCCTGACTCTCGCCTGGAATTCTGACACTATGAGCGGAGGAAGCACAGAACACCCTGAAGAGAGCATATCCTGCTTTTACTGCACACCATCTGTCAACATATGGTTATGTGTTCAAAAGAAACTTTTCCAAAGGTCTCTAACAACCTTTGAGATACAGTCATTACATAGGTGAGTATACATTTTCCACGCCTAGATCATAATTTAATACCATACAATGCAACAGACATTTCACTGTGCTCCCAACCCTGTGCCAGAACCTTCCCATATGCCTTTTCTACTTATCCTTTAGCCAAGGCAAAGCAAGGTCATAGCACGTCACAAGGTGAGTGTGCAGAGTAACGAAGCAAGGGAGTATCAGATATGCTCTATCTGAACACATCAGGGACACGGCAGGCAAGAAATCTGTCTGGGAGATGAACAAGTAACAACAGTTCTGCCTACACCTGTGCACATGACAACATACCAATGTACACAATAGACACAAGCAACCAATTTATACTTTGCAGTTTGCTCCTTTTTTTTAGAATCACCCTTTTTCCAGGGCTCAGGAGAGTCCATCTGAAGCAAAAAAAACCTCTAAATCCTTAAATGAGGGTGGAAGGCTGAATTCTCACACATCCAACCCTGCTAACAACTGTCTGTATCTTTCACCTAAATTGAAGGTGCTGATGTAGCAGTAATGACTACAAAACAGGTTATCCCAGCTACAGGACCCAGTAATCTCTATTCTCATAGAACCCAGAATAACTGCCTTTATACAGTGGGATGTAACTGCTGGGATCTCCTCCACATCTCCCAGCCGATGCAGAGGACTCACCATAAGCCTGTCAGTTTCATTACAGAAATGTTACCAAGAGTAAATAAAAATGTAAGTTCCAAGCTGTATTTTCTTTTGCCTTCACAGCTAGCAAGCAAAGGAGGTAGTTCAGTCAAAGAAGTGTCCAGTTTACCATGGGAACACTTTCCTCCCATCTCGTTCCTGCTCCCAAGTAAACGGTGCTGCCCATAATTCCCTTCTTCACTTCAGCCACAGTGCAACAAGTTTCCTTTTAAACCCAAAACCAAACTCCTGGCTTTCCTAGGCACCCCTTGCACTTCTCCTACCCAGAAGTGTGTACCCAGTCAGAAAAGGAGACTTTAGACCGAGCCTTAAGAACTGTGGTCATCTGGAGGGCGAGTTTTATAACCAGTTGAGTGATACGAGTCGTACAAGCAGATCACTATGCCAACAGCAGCGGTAAACACTGTCCTCATTCTCAGCTTATGTTGTTTGTCTTTAGATGTGCTAAACTAAGGCTAAGCTTTGGAAAATTTAAGAGATCTGATCATGTTGAATCTACCTACCAAGCCAGAAGGGTGATCTGCTGCCCCTCCCCTTGCTCAACTGCTATTAACTAGTCAAATCTCCCCCTACCAGCCAACACAATTTTAGCAAAGTAGTGTCTAACTTTTTAATTTATTTATAACGTGAGCACTTGAGGGGAAACATCACATCCAGTGGTTTACAGGTGAATGGAAACCATGGCAGGCTAACACTAGTCTCTTCTACCTTAATTTTCCAAGTACTAAACAACAACATTAAAAAGTTAACAAGATAATTTTTATCACACAGCAAACAGGAGTACAGAGAGGCATGTAGGCAGCAAGCCACCTGGTGACATTTAACAGTCACTTCAATTTTAAGTTGTAGATGGGGGGCAGGAAATCAGATGACAGATCAGACCTCCTATGCAAAGGCTCCTTCACGTCCAGTTTAGTGTAATTTAAAATTGAGATTATTGGCCAGACTGCCTTATACAATGGAACGATTACAAACCACTTAAAGGACAAACACACTGAAACCACTTTATCTAATGTGGTTGCACTGCATTATGAACAGGAGGTGAAGTCATCATTAACGTTTGTCTACTTTAGATTATTGAGCCCTGTGAGATAAGGCAGAGAGCAGAAAGGAAGGGAATAGCAATCAAGGATATTTTGTAATAAAACACAGAAGAGCTCTTTTGTCTTTACTGATGAGCAGACCAGTATTCTGGAGTTCCCCCCAAAATTACTTGGCATCAGCTCAATTCTGTTCCCCAACACCTAATGAAACAGACCTGCTCTGCATTGTCTCCCACAGACCCTGAACTGAATAAAAACACAGAATTTCCATTAGCATTATTGTTATCCAAAATTCTCCCCTAGTGATAAACTTTGATTAATTCCCACAGAAGTGCGGGACCCGTTTTCCTCACGTGCAGTAGCAGGAAATCACTGCTGAACACACCGGCTAAGGAATGCCACCTCAAAGACAAGTGCTACAATTTTTCTTACCCGACAGTGATAAAACCCAGTCTCTTTCCTCTCCTTCCTTTGGAAAAGCACAGCTGCCAGAAAAGGCAGCACCCTGGGGGGAAACGGGCCTCGCAGCACCTCATGGAACATGGGGAAAGCAGCCTGCTGGCTCCACAAGAAACCTGAGAGGGAAACGCAGAAAATACAGTGTCCCCGGATGCCTGGCTGCGAAGAGCTGCTGGCTACAGGCTCAGTCTGAAGTTTTGCGCAGGACCGGGCTGCGCTCCAGCTGCCAGAAGCAGAGGTGTGGCTTGCGCTTGCCAAACAAACCAGTTCAAAACCTCGCTGGCAGGTTTTTCAAACGCTGGTACAAGATAAGGGCAGCAAAGCAGCACCGAACAGGGAAGCCCTGGGTAGGAGGAAGCACTGCTCCATGATTAAGCCACAACCTCAAAACCCCCAGTCCAGATTTTCTTCGAGAGTTTAAGCAACCTGGTCTAGGACTTTGACCATTTCAAAACCTTTCAGAGTTTCAACATACTCTAGAATAATATTTTTAAACAGAAAGAAATTTCATCTTACAAGCCTGAAGCAAAGCTGAATGTGTCATTGACTGTACCTGCTCAGAGAAGTTTCAGGGAGGTCTGAGTCGAGACACCAAAATCTGGTCTGCCTTAGGATGCCTCAGAGAATATTGATCCACCACCTTGTCTAACCTCTTGCTATGTGAGCAGCCTGCCCAAGTCCCCCTGTTATTCTCATTTCCATGGAGCATAGTCTTGATTCTTCCACCAAAGGTTCTAGAAAAACTGTACAACAGACAGGGCAAGTTTTTTTTTAAGGGTCTGTTCTGCTTTAAAAAGTATTTAGTAAAGGAAATTGTTTATTGGACATTATTAATTTGTTAACAGCTGCTGACAGTTTGCTTGGCTGAAGCTTTTTATCAAAGAGTTTAAACTGAAGCAGCAGACCAAGAAAAAAAAATTAAATGTTTCAACAATTAGAAAGTGGCAGAGAATGTATGAAAGCCAGTAATGCAGCATGTCACCAGCTCCACACAAACATGACAATGTGACACGCTCTCAGCAAGGTCCCATTCATTAATCATTTCCTGTCATTAGTGTCAGTCACTAGATCAGAATTTATGAAAATTAACAAAAGCGTAGGCACTGACATTTATAACACAAACAAGTCAGCACTAGTTAGTGAATTTACAGACTTACAGTCAACACACAGGCAAATAGCAAACATACCATTGCAAAACAGACAGCAGCTTCGGTAAAGCTCTCACGTGGTACTAAATGGTACGGTAAAGATAGACACCACGCTGAAAAAGCAATTTCTCTGCATTTCTACATATCACTGCATTGAAGGTGAAGGACTGTCATATTAAGTTTATTTTAAAAAGTTGCAGAACCATAAATATGATTTCTTTACATTCAGTGTAATATAGCTGTACTATAAACTACAGGAAAATTGAGGTGGCTTCAAACAGTAAGCTAACATAGAGAAATTATACTTATTCTAAACAGTTTATTACAGACAGTATATTAAAACCTGTATTTTATCTTGTGAGTGCTCAATTGCATTTAAATTCAGGCTTACCTACATCCTCCCGAAGTTCTCTGTCCTCTTCCAATGAAATCTCAGCACAGGGATCTCATGTTTATGGAATTGCTCTTGAATTTCTCCCTCAAGAAAAACTGAAAGCTCTTTAGAACATACGCTTAAGAATTGTTTCATGGCCAACAGATTATCTACGAGCAAACAGTGTTTGTGTGCAGTTTTAGGTATCTGTAGACACTGTTGACAGACAACTTAACATCCAAAGAGAAGCTACTTGCTCTTGTCATTTCCAAACTAAGAAAATAAGCAAGCAAAATGGCATCAAAACATGAGGCAACAAAGGTGGCCTCTACACCTGGTAACTTTTTCTGCTTTGGTAAAGGTAGATGTATAGCTACATTCCATTCAGTAATTTTTTTGTCAGCAAGCATGAACAAATGAGATCATCAACTGCGTTATACAGGACTTAAAATACGCATAGATATCACAAGGGACCCCTTTTGCTCCCATTAGCAGCACTAAGAGGAGAGCTGAGATGCAGATGAAGATTCCAAAGGATGCTATCAAGGTTTACAGTCTGGGGTGGTTTCTCGGTGGGTTGATCTTCTCCAGAAATACCAATATACTCAATTTTGTCTGACACAACAGGCAAAAGACTCTTCTTCAGTGCTGTTATCTCCCATTTCTATAGATCGAGAAAGCTGAAGATCTATATTCTACTTCCAACACTAGACAAGTCTGTGACCTACAATTCAAGCAACTGCAAAAACCTGTCAATCTAAACATTTCCTGATCTGGTCACACAGAGCTCAACATCCCTCCCCCCCACAAAACAGCATTCCATCACTCAAAAAAAAATTGTCAGTAATTTGAGTGTTCTCTAATGAGTACATATTTAATGGTGTATGACTTTCAAAAACTTTATTCAAAGAGAATACAAAAGTGGTTTTAGTAGGATTTTGAGAATATGCACAAGCATACTATAAACTTGTAGATTTAAAAACCAAAGTTGAGAAGTGATGACAGCTCTCAAATGACATGGCCTCATTTGAACTATACATATTAAAGCAGGAGTGATACTGGGAGCCCCTGCCTTGGGTCTGACTTCCAGGAGAAAGTGAGGACTAATATATAAAAAAAAAAAAAAATCTACAGCAGCCCAGAGAAGCTTAACTGCACAATGACTGAAACACACACTAGTTCACAATATTTATTACAATCTATTGCTTCAGATAAACCTGCTGTATGGTTAGTAAACCCAAACCACATTATAAGAACCAGCAAAAAAATTACAGCAAAAACCACATCTCTGTAAAAGGTGCAACAGAGGTGAACAGAGGCACAACCGTAACCGTGTAAGAGCACAATTAAGATGCTCATATGTGAATACAACTATCCTGGCAGCAGATAATGAAGGTAACAGTACTAAACATAAGACAGGTAAAAATCAGAGCAATATTGTTATATCTGTATACAAAGAATGCAGCGCCTTTTTAAATACCCTTCTTTCATTCTCAATGACCTGTAAACAGAACTCTCCCAAACCATCTTCCCTCTGTACCTGAACTAGTATATAAAGATCTATACAGAATGTGCAAATCCAATATAAGTATTTTTAGGCTCTCTTCTTCAAATAGAAGAAATACAAGGTTAAAAACATTAACACCACAGATTTCCTCTACCCAGCATCTGCAGAAAGACATCAGTAGCAACACTGCCCAAGACATCCAAGTACAGAATTAGCAAAACACTGGACCAAGAAATCCATAAGGATGCATGGCATATCAACAACAATACAAACGTGTGGAAAGGGAAAAAACAAACAGCTATCAAGGGAAACTACTAACAGTGCCGAATTAAAGTGAATTAGGACTCTTGTCAGCCTACAGCAGATCTGTTCCAAAAAACACTCCCATAAAAATGGCTTAAGTAAACCTATAATGTTAACTGAGATCCAATTACACCTTAGGCAGACAGGCTTTATTCATCTACTTTTTTGTTAAGAAGTGATATCTGGTAGTTACATGCCATGCTCCATACTATTTAATAATTACATATTTATACGTATTGCTAGACTGGGATGTTGGGAGTCAAATAGCCACTCTACTGGGTTATTTGCTACTGCTGCCTTTTCATTTTGACTGCACAGATTCTTTCTGCACTAATCAAACATTTTAATATCCCTCATACCAATATGCTATAGAGCAAAGTTTGTGGAAAAAAATAAGTTAGACAAAAATATTACAGCGTACAAAGAGTACGGTACAATTTAGTTCTTGTAGTTAAGACTTCTGGCCCAAGAGTAACTTAAGAACAGTACCAGCCTGAGCAGAACACAGTTCTAGAGCATTTAAAAAAGAGATGTTGAAATAGTCTGGATTTACTTCAATGCTGGAAAGTGAACCAGAGACCAAAGAACTTATATACACAAATCTAAAGTGTAGCCTAGAAGCTCAAGCAACAGCTATAGTTCACTCCCTTCAGAAGCTGCTTTAGAGTGTTCCTTGCTTTTTGGTATGCATGCAGGTGTGAACTTCTTAGAATAGTCTCCGAGCTTGCACACATGCTAAAAGTGAACATATTCAGTGCAAACAACACACAAGGTAATTCAATTTACAGCTCTCAAACTAAAGTAAAAAGAAAAAAATGCTTACTAGTGCTCTCTACTGCTTGCCCGACTATCTGCTGTGGAACCTTTCACCAGAAGGTAAGGTGGTAACACTGAACATCAATAAAGATTCCTTTGGCCAGCATTTAAATATTCCCATTACTGAGATGAAAGTAAAATTTTATTTTCTAGGTCTAGAAATAGGCACAGAAGCTTTCTCTATGCTAAACACCTGGTGATCTCCGTGCAACACTGATACAGCTGCAAAGACTTTAAAGGAATTTTCTTTTTTTTTAAGAACTATTTACATACAAGGCCAAATCACAACATTGTCATCCTAAGGAGGTAAGTTTTATAGAAAAACTTGACTTGTGGAGAACGCCCAACAGTTGTCTAACAACTCATTCACAAGGTTGGAGTGCAATACAAAACTCGCTACAAAAATCAGTTTCTATTCTTCATCTGAGTACCGAGAGGTTTAGTGTAGTTGCCAGCACTGTAACAACACGGTCAAAGTCATTTTCTAGTAAATCAATATTGCCAGATGGGTACAGTCAGTCCACAGATACATATGACTTCTACCCAGTATAAGTGAACCTAGCAACAAGCCTCAAAAATCTCAGAGGCATCAACTTCAGCTTCATCAGTTCTGAATTTCATGTGAATGTTGGGATTATTGACCATGAGAAGGTCAGGTGTCCAATGTGTTGACTTCTTTCGAGCAGAAATAATGCACAACTATTGCATTGGGGTATCGAGCAAATGCACTGTAAAGAGACAGAACACAAAACCAACTGTCAATACAGACAAACAGTTTTCCCTATTCAAACAAGAACATTCAAGTTGTGTTAGAATCAGAAAAAGATGCTTTCATGAAAGTGACACTTTCGTGTTTAAATGGCAGCCTGAATATATTCTTGAGAAAACCAGACAAAAGAATTCTATAGATTTTCTAAGAGTTTCAATTTTAAAAAATAATACCTATTTTCATTTCTATAGGCACACTTTACTTGGAAGTCACTGGTAACAAGTTAAAGACTGGGTGACATGCTGACTTGCTTGCCCTTCAAAACCTTGTTGAACTTAACAGCAGTAGAAAAATCCCAGACAACCAAAACAATACTGAATATGCAAAATTAAGTTCTGATGCCACATGCTACACACTAACAGCAAAAAAATGAATATGCACAGCAGTAAGTGCATTTAGACCTATGTTCATTAAAATGTTTTGGAAAAAGAACCTTTCCCTATCATTGTGAATGCTACTGATGCTTCAGAAGGGTTCACATCAACAAGAGAAACAACGAATAAGCTAGTCACGCAGCATTTCACTGGAGTTCAAAGAGGAAAAAGTGCAAATAAAATTTGCATTCTACACTAACCCATAATTACCTACTAGCAATGGTAGAATAAAAGTTATTGGCATCCAAGTATCAAGTGAATGAGTTCTACTCTTAGATGTCTTAAGATAATTGGGCTACAAAATGTAAATCAGCCAGGGAACCACAAAACCATCAGATATAGAAAACTATTACACATGTTTGAGATTCTTTATACCATCCCTCTTAATTCTAGTTAGGAAGTGGGTAGCAGGCAGTGTTCTTAAGAGAATTTTCCAAATTCAGCCTGAGAAGCTATCTTCTGTCTTCTAGCGTTGTGAAGTAAGAAGTCCTGTGAGTTTTTGAAGGGATATTATTCTCCTTTGTTGAAAGCAGGATTAAACTCTTGCAGTAAGCTTCACTGACTAAAGCTTTGATGTTTTCCCAGCCACCCAGCTGAACAATGTAATTTTTAATTTAAGCACTCTTCAAGTGTCTCCCTCATACTGCTGTTCTCTCTGTGTATACACACACCTAAGTTTTGCAACATCCTTAGTTTAAGTGTTCCAGATTCATATTTGATCCAGTTTCTCAAGCTTTAAGGTATATGCTCTCTCACCTGTTACCTATCTTCTTTTTACATACAGTGCACACCTTCTCCTCTGTAATAATACACTTCACTTGTTGATGCAAGATCCGCTCCTCCTGGACCTAAAGAAATGGGAAAAAAACAAACTTGCTCAAAAAGCAATACCACACCACAACTCCTTTCTAGTCTGGTGAAACTGAAAATTGCCATATTTACTTTTCAGTGGCTATACCTACACTGACAAGTTGTACAGCACAGAAGCAGCAGGCCTGTAGAACAGAGCAGGTGGTACTGAACACCCAACATCCATGCTGCATGAGTTGCAGGATTTTACTTTCAGCTAGTCTGGTCCACAGACTAGGGCATTCTAACCACTAAGGGGTGTTCAGGTAAACTACTAAAGCACGTAATCTGGTTTATTTATTTGAAAAAAATCCAGTCCATGCTCTGAGACCATCCTGCAATGCACACCAGAGCACGGTGATTCCAGAGACACACAACAACATCTCATTCAAACTATATCTACTTGATACACATCTACCAATTTCAGGCGCACTACAGCACCATCTAGAGGACATAGGTACTGTATAAGAAATAGTTAATTTAGATGCTGAACATCTGTTTTAAAACACCATTCTAATAAATGATAGCTGGTGGCTACTTACCCTCAGAAACTCTGCATGGAGAAGATTCTTGAGTACTTGATTAAATCTTTTCTTCTGAGCATTTTCTTCAAGGACTTTCTCTAAGAAGATTCGAATCTCACTAATCTGTGTATTTGCTGGGAGTAGGTTTATCGCCTGGAGCAAAATATACTTAAGTTAGGAAAAATTTAAAAGGAACAGAGAGCAAAATAGAACAGAAATTGACACTTTTGGCTTGACACAATCTTGTTACAATCAGTTTGCTTGCCTGCTCCAGTACCTTCTTGTCATCTTCTTCCAACAGTACAAACTGAATACTTACAAGTGTTTCTTACCTTGGTGGTATCCAGTTTGCTGTGATGTAGCTCCAAAACCTGCAGAGCAGCCTGCAGATTGGCTTGAGGCTCCAGCACTTCCATCTTGATTGGTCCCAGGCAATGAACACTAGGTGGGGAGAGATACATCCGGAGCAGTGACAGATAGACCTGTTGCACATAAGAGGAAGAGTTCTGAAAGCACTGCACACACCCACAATTGACAGCATTGGTAGAACCCAATGATGGTACTAGTAAATTGTGCCCACGCCATTCAGAATTTTGAAGTGCTCATGTAAACAGCTCTTATCTTAAAACAAGAAAAACTGAAAGTACCAATGATGTTCAAGGCCTTTTAAGACTTGCATTCTACACTGAAGTTTTTCTAAAGAAGTAGTTTTAATCACACGTCCCTCATTTATCTTACATAACTCATTTATAACCTTTAGAAACCAACACTTTGTTACTTTTTACCATTAACTTTTTTGTACATATCTGTGGAATATGCACACAGTATTTTGTTTTCTGAATTCCATCAGAACTTTAGCCACAGAATATATGCTCAACTTCAGTGACACAGTAAGATTCTCAACAAAAAACAATTTTTAAAAATAAAAGTACAAACCCCCAATCATCTAGTAATTCCTAAATTCCAAGAGCTTATACATAGGTTCCTGTCCACCTACACAAACCCTGAAAAAGTCTATACAGAGCAAAAACTTTAAAGTCCCTAGCATGGTATGAATAGTCTAATACATCCTTACTGAAAAGGTAGATTGAAAAGATGAAGCTACTTACATCTTTGTTGCCATCTTTGTTTCTGTCATAATGTTTATGGCAGTAGCTAGAACAGAGAAGAATCAAGTGAAATTAAGGGACAGCTCAGGAACCTAGAGAATCAGTCCACAGAAATTAACATTTAAATGCTTTGATTACTGCAGCCATCCAAGTCAGATGACCATACATGTAATTCTGATTGATTAATCAAGTTGCACAACGAAACTGCACCATTTACTCTGCATTACAATGCTCAGGAAACAGAGGTTTTGTGCAAGTTTCCCACTCCCAAGCAACTTAAAATGCTTTCATGCAGAAACTAAATTTAATTCAGCTGCATAAAAAAAAGGGGGAAGATGTCTCCAATCAACACAGCACAAAAATATATGTGTAGGTATATCTAATCACAGTATCAGAATCACAAAGAGAAGGTGTTCATTAGTGTACGCTGCATACCAGGGTTGAACCACCTCTAACAGGTATTTGCTGAAACCAACTTTCAAAGAAGTTATGTCGAACAGGCCCCAGTGTTCAGATACACCTGCCAGTACTAGTTAATTCTGTTTTCATGTAAGTACTTTAGATTCACTCGGAAGGTTCTCTGACACAACACATCCAGCAAAATGCCCTATCTTTACTAGAGAGGATTTTGCTAACTGAAGGAGCTTTGCATTTGGGATAGTGAATGTCTCTCCAAAGTGAAAGGAAGCAAAAAAACACACAGAAGTTCACAAGCTAAGGACAGGTGGAAACAAAGAAGGCACTGATGACGGTCATATTGTTCTGAGGTGCAATGACAGAAGAGCATGAAAAGGTAAACCTCAAGCAGACAGCATCATCATCTGCAATGATGAGGTACCTGGAAGAGTCTAAAAGTCAAGAAAACCCAGAAGATCCTCAAGGCTTACAGTGTTCATGCTCCACACACAGCAACATTTCACAACGCATCCTGTCCACAGGGCAGTGAGCAAACCAAGTCTTAAAAAAAAAAATTCTTACTTTTCAGCCATGTTGGTGTCCTTCAAAATATGAACATAAATAAACAGAGCTTGCTCATGCTTCCCCATGCGACCCAAGAGCAGAGCACGTTCTTCTAGGAGACCTAGTTATAGCACAAAGGATTAGACACAGAGAAATTACAACACAAACTCCATTAGTGATCAGATTAACAGAAGGAACTATGAACTATAGTCTGAGCAGAGGTTAGCTACACTGAGACTGTAAGTCTACTTCACACTAGTCTCAGTAACATTTTAGGAATTCTTAAGTAACCTTAAGAAACAACATACTTCAGCTCTTGCTGAGCAATTCAGGCTCACCAAAAAGGCTAAATATTTAAGTAATGGGAGACACCACAAGGTCCTAGATCACAGTTACAGGAACCCTGTAGGAACTGGTAAACTCAATTGTGCCAGCAAAACCAGAGTTAGTATACACACCAGTGGCCTACAGATACAGCCATCTTCTCTGGTTCTAGTTACGCTGATTCTACAATAATTAAGGAGGTTTTTCTGTACAATGCAACAAACTAGGGTTCAGTTAACCTATGGATGCTGAACTCACCATCAAAGGGGAAGTCGCTAATTAGTCGACTAGGTTCATACCAGCTAGACTTCTCCAGAAAAAGTAGAAGCTTTTTCCGGTAATCCCCCAAGTCTCCTCCTTCCTCCCCAGCAGGCACCGGAGTTTTATCTGTACGGAAGAAAACAACATAAGCTACAGTATTTCAACTATTTCACTCCACTAGAACACAGAAGACAGACAAACAAATCATTATGAGGAGGAACCAAATGCTGATGAAACTGTTCCATGGGCTGGGATTCTGGTGCACCTGCCAAACTACCTCAGCTCACTAAAACATGTCAAGTGGCTGGTTAAACAATAAGCTCAGTTATTCAAGACCCTACCCTACCCTTAACATGAAGAATTCAGGGAGCAGTAGCTGTCATTTCACTTAATCATGAACAAAGTGTCACTTGGTCCCTTTAAGATCTCTAGGGAGGCAACAAACTAGACTTCCCTACAAACCCACAACTTCTATTGTTTCAGTTCCTTCATCACTTAGGATATCTTCTTCTGGATGTGAACAGGGAAGCTTTACAGCAACACACTGTGAAGGCTCCCCTGTGCTGTCCCATGCCCCCGGTCTTCCCACCAAAAAAAAGCTAAACATACCTGCAGGGAAAGAATTGAGATATTCTTTCATTAAGCCCTGCACTTTCTCACAGTACAGCTGGATCAGGCAGTTATGGAAGTCTGCACCAGTTTCTTCCCAGACATGAATTATGTGTTCCTGTAAACAGATGTTCAGGTTCAGTTACAGATACTTCCTCTGGGAAGTAATTTGGTATAAGCAAGCAACAGTTCCATGTTTGCCTTTAACCAAGCTTGACTTCAGGATTTCATATATTTTATTTTTCTTTGCACAACTTATGGCAAAGCTAGTGTTCTCAGAGACAGCATCAGGCTCCAACGTCTGGAGAACTAACGCCTTGCATTTAACATGTTGTATTGAATGTAATGCACTTGAGTTCTTACCAGGTAAGGAATAGTCAAGCTTTTAAAATTTTCTATCAAGAAACTGAGCACTTTGTCTCGTGGCAAAGCTTCCACTTCAGGGAGGTCTTCTGTAAATATCTGTTAAACAAAATTTTATTTACAGAGTGTTGATTTTTTAAAAATATAAGTGCCATACTGTATTTTTTTCTGAGGCACTGAAGCCCAGCATATCATCACATACATCCCAAAAGTAAGCATAAGCATAAAAAAAAAAATCTGAGCAGCTTATTCTGGCACTCAGAAGCTATCTCACATCTGAAAAGATTTAACAAACATCCCCACTTCTACCTTAGTTAGCACTCTTCTTTTACAGTGCCCAACACCTCCCAAATACAGGGAGTCAATTCATTATCAAAGAGGGAAGTGAAAATAAGAAAGGCAAATTAACATTTGACATCAAACAGGCTACTGTGCAAATATTGTGACATCAACAATATTAAATGCCATATCAAAGGTTCCTAGCTACTCATTACAAGATAAGCTTTTCCATTCTTGGAATACCTTAAGAAAAACTGAAAAGCTGTGCTGCTCTGTCTACTGCTAATCTTACTACAGTATTGAACATAGAAAATGTAATTTTATATTTAACTGGATTTAGCATTAATACATGTCTTCTTACATTGAGTTCTCCCAGTTCCATACACTAAGAATCTCAATGGCAAGGTGTCTGTTTCAACCACACTCACCTTCAGTCCATCTTCAGGAAAATCTCTTAGCACCCAGACCGAGTAGGAAAACACCAAGTGCAAGTTCTCTGTGCCTTGAACACAAAAAGAGCAGTGCTCAATGTTAAAATCCTGAAGATCTATCTACTCATAACACATGCAGATACTTTCAGGGCCAGCAAAGTTTAATTTACAGGTACAATCCAGTTTGTTTTTTCCCCCCACTCAAGTCAAACAAATCACACATTCCAGGCTAAACCCATTATTTTATTACTTTGCAAACATGATCTCAAACAGAAACAAGAATTAACTTACATAGTAAGTGCCAAACAAACAATACAGACTAAAGGCAAGCTCAGTTGTCTTAATCACATTCCAAAAGTGTCCCCTTACAACACAGAATGTTAAAAATATTTGGGTAGAAAAAACCCTGCACTTTTCATTTGTGTAATTTCCTTCATTCCATTTCCACCCTGCCAGTCTAGTGACTTTTAGAATAAATCGTCAAATATTTCATAACAAGTAGTAAATCATCATAGTACCGAAGTAACTGGCATAGAAACTACCAGAAAGGCAATAACTTTTCAACTTTTAAGAAAATTTAGGACCTGCCTCTTTAAAAGAATATTTTAATTTGGACAATTTGGTTCACAAAGTTTATAAAACATGTTAGGCAAACATGACTTTCTCCTCATCCTCCTGGTCAGAACCACATCCCACAATACCATCAGGAGCAAGTTACTTATTTTAAATATTTAAAAGCAGCAGCATCTTCATATTAGCACTATTTTAAAAACCAGAAGATGAGTGCTATAAAGTAAAACAATTAAAATAGCCCCCAGAAGAGCCAATTTCAAAGTTTCAGGCACAAAACAGTGACCTAGCAAATGGCACTAAGGTCGTGGGTCTGAATTTCACTGAACTTCAATTAACTTTCTGAATTAAGAGGGCACTGTGTAGCAATGCGTTTGTTAACCTCACTGAGAAAATTTACATAAAAGATAGGACAAGTCATTGGAGTAAGTTCTCCTGCAGAACAAGAGACAGAGAAGAGAAAGTCTCACTCTTTATAAACAAGCGGGAGAACAATTAGAATAGCTCCTTTCCAAATCACTGATCAAGTTGCCTTTGCTGAAATCATGACCAAATCAAACATGAAGTTATAATCTACTCAAAATACTCAAGATGGCAGGAGAGGAGGAATTCACCAAGTAACTACCAAAGCTCACAGATCAGAATACTAAAAGGCCAAGATCATATCACACCATAAAACAAAACAACCGCCTCCCTCAGCACGTAACATTCAGCTGCATGGGGATTTACACAGAAGGTCACAGGCAAGGATGTTTTGCGCTGCTAGAATTAAAGCAGACACTGTATTTCTAAACTTTCTCAGCAACAAATCCCTAATTTAAATGTGAGCTATAACAGGAAGAAGTTCTGCATAACACTATTTTAACAGGTAAAGAATGGTGTAATTCAGAATACTATCCACCACCCAATGAAATATATATGCTCCTGTGCCTACCCTGCACAGATAAAGTATATTTTGATGGGCAATGCCAATCACAGAATTAACAATTAATATTTGCTTTGATGCGGTAAACAATAAGTGCTTACTCTGTTGACACATGGCAAGTATCAAATCCAAACCAGTAATACATACTGGATGACTTAAAAAACCACAGCTACAAGCCTGGAGGAAATTTTCCATAATTACCTGAGAAGTACTTAAGAACATTTCATTAAATGCCCAAAAACTTATAGAGAAGATATGACTAAAAAAGTTTCCACTTCACTCAGAATGTAAGCAAAAGCAACTAAAAATACATACCGCATAACTAAAATTATAAAAATAATTTTTTAAAAAATCAAGTATTACTGAGATTAGAAGCTCATAACTACAGAAGCCTCACCAAAGGGAGGGCAGAGGGAAAGGTCTGTAGAAACCCCATAGCCTGAAATGTTTTTCTCATCTTATTTAAGAGACTCTCATAAATTATATTTACCAATTAATCAAGGCAGAATGGGCAGCACAGTTAAAAACCCATACTCACACAAAGAGATACATTTCTGCTGTTTACTTGGGGGGAAAACCTGCAAGTGACACTAGCGTAAAACATTGCACTTAGTAGCAATACATAGTTAATTTCCTAGGTTTTTTCCCCTGTATTGCATTACTCTGAAGTGAACAGACACAATTATCCTTTATCAGTTTTAAAGAGCTGAGCAAGAAGCATACAGGAAAACTGATTTTCAGGAGGTACTGAAATACCAGAGAAGCTCCAGAAGCCTAAGAGAAATTTAGCAAGCTGCTAAGATTTTAGAAAAGTATTCCAGACAACTTGGATAATTATCTCTCTTAACCATCATCAATCTCAGATAAAACAAACGAACAGCTGACATAGGTCAATTGAGTTGTATTTATCAAGATGACAGAATTATTTTTAAAATAAGATTAGAAGTTTGTTTTGTAAAGCTGTATGCTGAACATAACATGCCTACACTTCCCTAAGATGAGTGACATCACCAAATTACACCAATTAATATATGTAAGAGAGACACAGCACAAATGGTCTCAATGTCATTGTAAGTAATTGTATTATCATTGAATAAACATGTGACCAGCAACTACAACTGTTAGGTCATAACCTACATCTACCTAAACTCAGAACACAAAAACTTCATAGAGGATTCCTCATCTCAGGAAAGACACTACAAGACACAGCAATTGGAAGTTGGACTTTCAGCTGGAAAGCCTAATCCAGAAGTCAGACTTGCCTTTTGTCAATGATGGTAAATGATCACTGGAAGAAAATTCAAAATACTATGGCTCCATTTTCTAGCAATGGAAATTTTTATCAGAAATAAGGAATGTTTTACAATAAGATACTCAAGTTTTAACAGGACTCTCATGAAACACTCCTTGAAGTTTGCACTATGCAAGAAACCAAAGATGACAAGGATATCCTTTAGCTTGATAGTCTTTATCTACAACATTGCTGAACAGTAGAATAACCACTAAGCCCAACAAGAGCAACACCTTCATAAAAACAATGCTTTCCTTCACACTCACCCAAATGCTGCAAATATTGCACTGTCCTCTCATGACCCTTCAAAGGGGAGTTGGCTTTCTTTGACTGATCCACCAGTACCTGTAATGCTTTCAGAACAGCAAAAAGGTTAATTCCTTTCTAACCACAAATATCATTTCCACTTGAACCACAAAAAAGTGCATTTTTCCTGTTCTGCTACTAGAGACAACACAAAGTTTTGTTTTAAACACGCAGACCAAACAGGTAACAGGAGCAAAGACCAATTTAATCACAAGACAGATCCAGAAACAAAGTCTCTTCAGAATATTGCTGCTCACTGAAGACAAGTTAAAACTCAATACACGCTCACATCCCTTCTCCTCCCCACCCCAACCTCATACCTACCTTTCTCATGCAAACCTTTCTTCTCATACAGTATTATCAGCTCACTATATTTGTGTGCCTTCTTTAATACGTGCTCACTCTCCTCAATATGGCAGTGATTGTTTTCCAGACGTAGCAATGGTGCCACCAGTGCTACATTTGTCTGCAAGCAAAAAGGGAGCACTTAAACATACTTCTAACGTGCACCTCCTAAGCTCACAGTACAAAATGTGAGTTGGAAGAGACAAAAAAAAAAACAAACAACCAGTCTTATAGCATAAGAAATTAGACTTTAACAGCTTAACATCTTAGAGCAAGGCCCATCTTCATTTCCATAATTTGTTGCGACAGAACGACAACAATGTAGCAGAGCTATTCCCCTTCCAGACCAGAGGTCAGCTTTGAAACAGATTGTTGACAGCAAAGATGGTACTCTCCTCCATCTAACAGTACAAGGCAACACCAGATACATTCATTAGAACTTCAAAACACGCTGGCATGGCCACATTCTTTTGGCAAAGGCAGTGCCCAGAAACAGACACATCTGCTTTACTCCATGAAACTACTTCCTGACCAGTAAGCAAACCAGCTAACAGCAAAGATTCACAGATCATTATCAGACCAAAGACAGATGGTTGTGTGAGGATTTCTAAAGCAGCTCCTTATCCTCCTTCTTAAACATTTCAGCCTGAAATTCCGAAAGAGCTTGCATGGAAAAGGAAAGCCTCAAAGTCAGGCAGAAACTCACATGGAGGTAACACTTTAACAGAGTGGTATCAATGATTTGTAGCAGCTTCTTTTTGGATTTGATCGTTGGTGTTCCTTCCATGAGGGGTGAGGTACTGGACTGATGGTCAGAATCATTTAGCTTCTTCACCAGCTGACTTCTTTTCTGCAGGACATCAAATTAAATTTTAACAGGAAAAGGCCATGGATTTCTCCATCCCACCTCAGCAAATATAATCCACCAAGTAAAAAGACTAAATTAAACCAATTTAATAACTTGGTTTAATCAATTGTTTCCTAAAGAACTGTTATTGTTACTAACTAATCAACACATCTTTCCAACCACGTACACACCACACTTTTTTGCAAATGTATAGTTTTGTAAGATGTCCTGATATTGAGAAAATAGTCAGAAGGACATTCAGTTAACCTCAGAGACATTTTAGAAAAGTCAAGAGACATTTAAAACATTTGGAGAACAACTCAGGTTTTGAACTACTTGCCACAAAAACTATCCTCCTTCAGATAAAGGCTTCTTTTTAGCCTAGTGAGAATGGCAACAGACCAATTTAGATTCCAGTTAGAACAAAATAAAGAGGACAGGAAGTTACAGCACCCACCACCTCCTGTTCCACCTTTTAATGATGCTTTTGACCTATCTCCTGGATAGCGTCCTCCACAATATTCAGCAAAAAGAAGAGATCAAGAGTTCAAGCCCTCTTCAGAAGGCTACTAGAAATAAAATAGCGGCCTCATATCCAGATCTAGTGCATGAGTAAGTTTTGTCCAGTCCTCACAAAAGTCACATGTAATGTCTCCCACATATCTGTGAGGCACCGCACATCTTCAAGTTCCCTTGGTTTCTCAGAAGCTGCTGCCATAGTTTCCAACCATGAAGACAAACCATTCAGGCTAGTATGACAAAGCTGGAGTAGGTGTACTGCTTCCTACATATTAAAGTTAACCAACAAAGTATGCTCAAACTGAATAACCCTGCTCTAAAAACAGATACAGGAGCACTCACTTGAGTTAGGTAGTCTATGAGAGCTAAATGTGCCTTCTCCAGCTCTGCCCCAGAGAGCCCTGGCAGGGGGTTGGGATACTGTAGCTGCTTCCTGTAATCTGTGGGCAGGAGGTCAGGATACAGACCCATCACATGAGTGGGATCTAAGCAAAAAATAACTAGTATTAATAACCATTCATAACATCATTTTTGCAAACTCTTAAACTTATGTAACCTTTGAGCAAGCTTAGCTTTCCAACAGAGCAGTTTGTAGTCAACTTTATGTCCACAAGGTTCCAGATAACAGAATTTGCTTACCACAGAAAATAAGCTAAAACAGCATTAACAACTGACAGTAGGACAGGATTTCTAGGAACAAGCAATGTTTTAAGAGAAGATTTACTGTGCTGTTGAAACAAGAACTGAATAGCACCATCCGTAACTAATGAGCAAACATTTTCATGGAGTTTAAGCAAACACAAAATTACTACCCTCTAATTTAAGTTCAAAGTATTTTAAGTTCTCAGTCCTTTCTTTCACTGTAGTTTTCCAAAGTAAATATGATGATGTGTCATCAAAACAAGTAAAAGTTTAGGTTTAAATGCACAAGGGATGTGCTTAAGCACCATTCTGTGGTATAGTTCAGTCTTCAGGTGTTCCTCCAATAATCTTAGTTGAACCAGAAGAATAGTATCTTCTGGTTCTATTTTGAGACTCACTATTTTGACTACCAAAACCACAGAAGAGTTTCCTGGCTTCAGTAGCTTGGTCCATTAAACAGGAAATAGGGTTAAGGGTCCTCAGGTTGGTCCAAGTCCAAGGATTTAGCAAATCTACAGATGTTCCTTGGTTTTTATTTCAAGCTACAAGCAGGCTTCTGGCAACTGCTGAAACCCTCAACTTCAAGGGTCTGTGTACACGCTACGCAAGCTTTAAAACAGCCTACAGTACAAATATATTCTGCACAAAGGGCAAATGCATGATTTAACTCCCTGAAGTTAATTAAGTACTATAACCAGTTTCACAAAAAAAGCTACAAAGCTGCCTAGGCTATTTGCCATTCACAAGGGACTGGTCTGCACAAGGTAACACTGTTTTAAAACAAAAACAACACAGAGAACAAACAAAAAGCCCTACAGGATAGTTTGTGAGCTTCATTTCACTCCTCCTAACCAACCCAAGCATTTACCTGTACCAAGCTTGGCAAAAACTTGCATGGATTCATCAAAGCGCTTCTGGCAGAAGAGGTTGAAGGCAAAGAGGTTCTTTATGTGATGAATTTGTTGCCGTTTCTCACTATCTGAATCATCTTTCATTTCCTGCACATACAAATTAATGAACATTAAAAACTCTTGGGCCTGATAAATGAGAATGAAACACACTACAGAAATAACAGGAATATTATCCTTTGGAGAGTGTAAGAAGAAAAAGGATAATCTTCCAAAGTGAACCCTTCTGATGGCGATTCTCACATGCTATGCTTATTGTGTCACTGAGATAACCTGGAAGGTTTGATAGTCACCTCTGGTTATCTATATACCCCATCACATCAACTATCTCTTCACTCATTTGCCTTCTCAATTTTTTTTCAAGTTAGCAATACAAAACGCAACTAAGGCATTTCCAATGTAGTTCCACAGAAGTTTTCAGAAACCATAAAATCCTAAACCAGTAAGAGCAATATAATTAAACATACTGCACTATCATCTCTAAGCAATTATTACATTTCAGGAGTAACAGAGGCCCATTACAAAAAATCCTCCTCATTTGACAAAACAAAACACACAACTCCAAGCAAAACCGTTTACAAGCAGTCTGAAGACTTAAGTCCAACTGCCTTCAAAGGCTAAAAGAAGGTAACCAATTAAACAGCTAAGAGAAATAATCTTCCATATACAAGATGATATCTCAAAATCTAAACCACAATAGATCAATACACAGAAATGGCAGCACTAAGCTAAAACATGAGTCAAAAAAAGTTAGTTTACCAGTTTGTGCAAAGTGGACAGTAGGGAGGTTAAACTCTCCAGACTAGCTACAGCCCAGCAGAAGGCAAACATCCTTTTGTATACTTTTGCACAAGCGCATCCACTGCAAACCCAAAGGTTTTTGAGTACTTACTGCCAACTGCAAAGCCAACTCAAACTGCTTGTCCTGCAGGAGCTGCTGAATCTGTGTGGCTATGGACACCGGGATGAGCCGCCAAACAAAGTGATTACTTGCCACATATATAATATTTGTGCTGTAAAAAAGACAAAAAGGTTACTAAGTTCCAACACTGAGAAAGGAGCAATACCATACCTGGAAAAAACCCTGTTAATACACACACAGATCAATCAGATACAAGTGCAACCTGAGCAACAATGCAAAGCAGAAAGGAAAAGTACATATCTCCCCAAAGACACTAAACTCTGTCACTTACTCCTCAAGTGGAGTGGCCTCCATCCATCTGTTCATAAAAAACAACAGACTCCTTCAGTGCTATTTCTTAACCCAGGGAGTTAGAAAAGCTCTTCCTTTCCCCATTTTTCAGAGTGCTACCATACACCCAGACAGCCCAACAAAAGTAATAATCAGTGACATCCCATACCCTCCAGAGGTGATGAAGCGTGGTCTCTGCAGCTCAATGCTCTGTACCAGCAGCCGGGGTTCAAAAGTGCGGATCTCCACGTACCTTGGCAGAACAGCAATGATGTAGGGAGGCTGGTGTTCTATAAGTGAAACAAGTGAAAAATACAAGCTGATTGTTCTCAAGTAAGCCTTGAAACAAGCCATGACTTAAAGTAAGGCTTCCCTTCAGTTCTTTTTCACCCCTTGAAACATGTCCCTTTCTCGCTTATTAAAAACAATGCTCAATGCCCAACACTGACAGCAATTTGTTAATAGACTACTACCACGCTTTTCGTTCATCTTTCAACATCAGGAATTTCTGTGGCACCCAGGTGCCCAGAAGAACTACAGTGCTTTAGTTCACTACCTTGTGTTTCAAATCTTCTCCCTTTATAAAAGATACACAATATGCCTACTATTTTCTGAGGAGGAGACAGCCATACAGACTAGAAGCAAAAAGGAAGAAACACACAGTGAAACCTTCCACACTCAGAATGCCATGTGAAATACTTTGGAAACTGTCACACACCAAAACCAGCTAGTTTCTAAATGCCAGGAATGTAACAATTTTATCATATGTAAAGGAGTAAAGAAGCACATTTTTTTAGAAAAATTAACTGCTAACTCTCACCCATGGCTATAGGAATATCTGTCCAATTCAAGGCACATTTCTGAGTGCAGACCCCCTCTTCATTGAGCACAACCGTCAGATCATCTTGGCCAACCGCAACTTTTCCATCTGCTACAGGAGCTACCAACGGTTCCAGCTGCTTCCCCGTGGGAAACAGTTCTTTGATGGATCCTTTTCCATCCACCTAGGATAATAAAGGAAATAAAACAACATGTTGTTGAAAAGAGCCTTTTTTTCAAAGCTGCATAAGACCAAAGCCAAAAACCCCCTAGAGAGACAACCCACTCTAATCACTAACAGGACAAGTTCAATTTTAACAAGTAGCAATAAAATCTTCTGCATATCATCATTTATCTTGCTTATACATAATTTGGAAATTAAAAATTAATACTTTTATGTCTCAGATCATGTATTCTTGTTACTAGAACAGTAGCTGAGCACATAGTTCATACAGGTTTATAAAATGCATTGCACAGCAGCAGCGTCAGTTAAAGTGTCCAAACAATTCTTGGTGTAAACAGAGGATTTAATTTAGGACAAAACTTAAACAGTTTTATTCTGGCATGAATGAGCACTGCCACATAAAAAAAAACAAACTAAAAGCCACGCAACTTGCCTAGCCTTTTTCTCTGCTGTAGCCACTCATTCTTGCGGCCACATGCTGTCCAAGGAACTAAATCCACCAAAAAAGAAAAAAGTCAATCAGTGAGATGTTTCATGAGCTGATCTAACAACTCACTGCTACCAAAATGGAGAATCCTTCTCCTTCAACTCCAGCTACATGTTCCTGCTGCTTCCCTTACGTTACAGCTCAAACAATCTTATAAATCAACAGCTAGCCAGCAGAAAACAATACCATAAAAAAACAAACTTCTTTTTCTGCCTATTTAGTGAAATTAAGCCATTCAAGGATGTGTCAGGGAAGCACCAGAGCCAACCCAAAGTAGACACTTGGGCAGCAAGTCTCCACTCTGGCTGCTTGAGCAGCTGTACAACCACTTGTAGCACTAGAACGGCAGGAACCAACATCTAGGAAAGGGCTGCAGAAAGGCATCACTTATTTTGTGAGCAGTGTCAGTTTGAAGGGACTGTAAAAATTACTGTGTAGTCTTCCTGTCAACTACAAGTCAGCGTTGTCACCCATGTACATACACCATGTATGTACTCATGCACCTCATCTTCATCTAATTTTCCTGTAATATCAGAAGACAATTGTAAAGGCAGAAAAGAGAATTAAATATAGCTGTCAAATGACACGTAAGTGGAAACTGTAATACTACACTAACGACAGTAGTTTAGAGACTTTCAAACTGAAATGACCAAAGTTCAGCAAAAGAATTAAAAAAAAAAATGGTTAAGCTCCACTGTCTGCCAGATAAGAAGATATTCTTGGTCTTTTTTCCCTTCCAGAGCTATCTCCCTTCTTAATACATTAAATAAAATGCAAACTGAGCTTACACAGACTGCTGCCAAACCAAAACATACCTTTTCCAATGCCTTTTTTCTGCAAGAAACAGTGGTTTCAACAGTGATAAACAGAATATCACTTCCTGACAAATCAGTTTAAAAGGATGGACTTAGACTGCCCTTTCCAAAACCACATACAGCAAGAGTATGAGATGCTGGTTTTCATAAACATCTGTTAGCTAAATCCTTGAGCACAGGAGCAGCCTCCATAGCATTTACTACTATGCAAATCTTCTTAAACGCTGTATTCCAAACCCCAGTCTTACCCGTATCAGGTAATAGTCCCTCTTGAAGCCTACACAGATGGAGTTCTCACACCAGGCCATAGACTTGGGTACATCAGGTACACTGAAGTCTCCCTGAGGAAAACAGGAAAAACATGTTACAACAGCTGTTACAAGAGAAAAGCAGAAGTTAAATCTGACAACACAAAGTGTAACAGACAGCAGTGCTGCTGACACCGTATTCCCCACCACACATGCCCGACTGCTGCAGGTAAAGGAACGGCAGTATTCAGCTCAATGGCTCAATTTGTGCACAGTAAAGAGGTGTGCTCCAAGTTAGCTGGTACCTTCCTAGAAGAGCAGCACAGCTGAAAAATTCTCCACCTATATGCATGGGTTATTTTACCATTCTGGTATTCACAAGTGCAGCTCTCTGTGATTATCTACCTTCTGACTTAATGATGTACCAGGAAAACTTTGGGAAGAAGTGGACCCACTCTCATAGGTACACATTTACCGAGACTGCACGCTAATACATTTCGCTGACTTACAAGCGTACCAAAACAATAAAATACAGAACACGGCCTTTTAGTACTTAAAAAATGTCATTAATTGTTATTTCGACCATGTGTTTTCACTTTTATTTGCTGCTTCATTGTTAAGTCACTGCAGAAACAACAGAGGTGAATGCTCTGAAAGTCAGCAGTGCCTCTGAGTAACAGGAACACATCGCAAGCAGTAAAGAGCAACTACCCTCCCTGTTGAGGCACGAAACAATACAACTCACCTGCAGTTCATGGAACTCTCTATCCTTCCAAAAATAAAGTTGTAGCTTCTTCCGTACTGCCACGCACATTCTCAGCACCTCTTCCCCTGTATCTGACTGCTGTGAAAACAGAGAGGCCTAACTCACAGGTACTCACAAACTAAGAGGCAAATAAGATAATACAAGGCCAAAAGAATCCTCAGCCCGAAGCAAAGCTGTCAGATGAAGCGCAGCTTTGTTCATCCATGCCAGAGGGGCATTCCCTAAACAAGCAAGCACAGAGAGAAGGGGGGCAGGATACTTAAAAATTAACTGGCAGGGATTGCAACACCAAGGAAATTAAAAAAA
>NW_010105182.1:11612-58017 GCF_000699245.1 Pterocles gutturalis | reverse complement strand
CTGTGATTCTGTGATTCTGTGAAAATGACTTGCCCTCATTTGCAAGTTTTTTAATATTAATCCTAGATAGCCATCAGAGCAGCAAATACAACGTGTCATGTTTCATCTTAAAATCAAATCCTGAATGTTATACAGTATACAACGCTTACTTATACATATGCAATCACCCAGAATAGTCAGGAACATACGCAGGGAGTAGTAGCTCTATTGCTTTGATATTTAAGTACCTGCGAATTACAACATTGCTATGTAAATACATGCATGCATAGAGACAGGCGGACTGGAAAGGATACATACATGAATAGGCTAATTCAAAATGAGTGGAGGCAAAATGAATTATTCACTTGAGGTTTTTTTATCTGCATTATTCACGGGATGCATTGGAACACAATTATCCACTTGGTCAGTAGACCTCTGCCCAAAGTTTGCCATGTTGGACTTGCTGAAGAGACAAAAAAGGTTATTTCACAAACTGAGGTTCAGCCCAGCTCTGCGTTTAACAGTAATCACTGCGCACCAAGATTAATAGAACATCATTCAGTGACTGAGAAAGCAAGTTATGATGAAGAAGCTGTTGAAACAGGAAACAGTTGATTTCCCAGGAGTCCCGTAAATCCACCTCTGATGTCCTTTCAAATTCTCTGTTATTGCTGCAAAAATTTTAAACACCAGTAAGAGGGTGAAGCAGCTGACATACTCATTTACCATGAGAAGAATTGTGTTCTGGGCCTGCCTTTGCAAACTGGTTCAATGTGCTTAGCAGATACATCAAACAAGAGAGACCTCCTCCGAGGGGCTTTGGAATGCACGATGGCACCCCGGGACCAGCCGCAGCTCAGCGCCTCCCTGCCTTTGTTTTGCCTCGCCATTATCACTTGGCACCCTCTTGCTCTCCCACAGCATTCTTCCCCTTCAGCATCTTATTTTGGGGTCTCCAAACTTTCACACGCCTGTAATGTTGTGAGCTGGGAGGACCCTGGCGAAGGGCTCGCGGGGTACTTCTGTACTGTACATTCCTTCTAATGTCCTAGCGACAGCTTGCCATAAATCTTTGCCAGGCACGCAGCAATCCAGCCAAGAGACCTCTAATACCATAGGATTTATTTTATTTTATTCTGTTTATTTTAAGTCGACTAATTTTATACTAAATTAGGTCTGATGCTGTTCTGGGTATTTTGCCAATTTTTAAATTGAGCCACCCAAGAAGAGAAGGCCAGGTACCATCTCAAACCGAGATGCCAGCTTCATTTGGCGGCAAATCAGTTAAAGGCAGATGTGGAAACAGAAGATACTACTATGTAGAGTTATTTTTTTGTTTAAAAAAACCTACTGATTCGCTGCATGTTTTGTGATCCATAATGAAGAGCCACTGCAGCTGTCATCAGCACAGTAGCCCATCAAAACACGCAAGAAAATGTGATTTTCACAATTCAGACCCTACATTCCCTCAGTGCAGGGAATCTGGGTTCAATTTTCAGCTCTGTTACAGATGTACCATCTTTCTGTAGGTGAGTCACTCTCTCTGTCTTAGTTCACCACTCACCAATGATGTGTGCACAGCCTGCTTTGTTGGCCATGTAACCCATGTAGACTGCAAGGTAACACCACGGCAAGTATTTTCCACAATAAGGATCTCTTGACATAAATGCCTCACCGTGACATTAAAAATGACAGTGTTGAGAAACTGATAACCAGCATGTGATTCTTGAAGAGTCACAGAAAGGGGAGGTTACAGTGTCCACACATGGACTTTGTTTGCTATTGTGCTGAGAAACTAATTTTTCAATATCAAAAGTTGCCTTTTCTTCATGTGTCTTGAAGCATCATTAATTTTTAACTGCATTCTTTATTTTTTCACTAAACAAGAAAGAACAAAAAATGCATTTAAATCCACAGTTTTCTCAACATTTTTGTTTACGTGCTTTCTTCCCTATATGTCACATCTATTGAAATATTTTTGTGCATGAAAAAACTGCCCTGTGCTGCTTTCCATAACAGTATCAGCAAGTCAAAAGCACTGCTCATCAAGGAATAAACTCCCTTTCCATGCATCGGACTAATACACGTCCTGAGAGGATGGCACGCGCCTACTGTATTTCTGTACTGGGGGAAGAGACACTTAAACCCAGCTTTCACAGCCAATGCTTTAGATTCTGTAGATCTGAGCGAACAGGAAAAATGTTTTTTTCCCTTTGCATTTTATCGTCGTTTGATGGAGATGCCATCCGTTCTCCATATTCAGCAGTCCTTGAGTGTGGCATGAATTCTGGTGCTGGAGCCAGGTGCTCCTGCCATTAAACACAGCCAGGCTCCGTCCTCATTGCTGGAGTTTCAGAACGCAAAACACATTTTAACCAACAGGTCACATTTACCAAATCCTAGCCATGCATGACTTTACTATGTGAACAGCCAATTCTTATGTTCCTTCACATCAAGGAGTTTTTCTTCCTGCTTTCTCAGCTGTACAGTGTCTCTGAATTTTTTTTTTTAATTTTTTTTTTTGGCTTGAGGTCTCTGCCTAATTATCTGTAACCTTCTGTTCGAAGATCGCTGTCCTGGCCTGATAAAAACCAGTAACTTTGAAAACAAACTGGGTCTTAATTTTCCTTGACAGCCCTTCTTTAAACATGTGGGCAAAGCCCTGGCTTAATTAAATGCACATTCGTATTCCAAACAAATTAAGTACAATTAAGGACTCTGAGTTATGGGTATCTATCACTCGGCGATGTTTTTGTAAAAATTACCACATTTAGATCAAACACAGAGGACCCTTTCCTTAATTGCTTCATTAGGGCCCGATGCAATAGGCTTCATAAATACAGGGTCTGATGTCTCTTTGGGAATTGCCCAAAAGACGGCTCTTAAAGTAATTGCTTCCACATTTCTCCCCGTGCAATGTTCATGTGCTCACTGATGAAAATGGGATGGCTCTCAGACATGTAAGCGAACGTGGGTCCCGTCTTGTCTTCCAGCATCAGGACTCTTGCACAGCCCTCGGAGGCGGATAGGGTTGGGCCCCCGGTTATTACCTGCGCGGTTTCTGTGAGGAGTTTGGCAGTTCAGACAGGATAAGGCTGTCTGCAGTGCGCTGGTAGCACAGTGCTTTTCTCATCTATCACCTACAGATCCCACTGACGGAGGTAAACAGGATGCTTTGGGATTTATTTTTCCAGAAGTTGATCTGAAACAATAAAGAACTCACAGAAAAAAAGTACATAGATATGTCTTCAGGACTTTTACTAGTTTTATCCCTTCAGTTCTTAAAAAAGCAGTTATTATGACCCTTTAAAAACAAAGTCCATTTACAGTGATTGCTTTAGCTGAACATAATCAACTTTTGATTAAATTAAACCTTCCTTCAAACACACCTAGAGTGAGGAATCCAGTGAGACAGAGTCCGGATTTAACCCTTGCTCAGATTACTGCCATTCAGTGCAGATCTATAATGTGGATGCAGAGAGGGACTGCGGCACAGATTCTTCTGATGAGATGTAGAAAAAGCAGCCGTTCTTTCCCTTTTTGCATCTGTTTTCTGGCTTACTTGACAGGCTCGGGAGGTCTGCATTTTCACTGTGGAAGCCCAAATAACCAGTGTGCACCCAGAAGCAACGATACTGATTGCCACAGAGCTAAGAGGTAGTGGGAGCTACCTTGACAGAACAATGAGAAATGGCATGTCATTCTCAAATTAAATCTTTGCAGAATTTTTGTATTTTTGCTCAATTATTTCAGTTATTCCCATTCTTTACCAAGAAAAAAAGTGTTACTAAAAGGTTTTCCTCTACAGCTCTCTCTCTTCCAGCTCCCCCTGTACCTATCCTTTTTCTTTTTTTTCTTTTTCATTTGCTCTTGAAAAAAGACAGGGAACAGAAAAAAAAAAAAAAAAAAAGGAAAAGGAAACCCACCTTCCTCAAAGAAAATGCTTCCAAGTTTTTATCTCATGCTAAAAGTACACAGAAAGACATTGTTTCTTTGATGAAATGTTTTAGATTCCAGAAAAGTTCAGTTTTTTCATGGAGATCATCACTAGTTTCACAGAACTGCTAGCAATTTAAACCCACGCTAGTGAAAATGGCTGTACAGGGTTGAGCTGTTACATTTAGGAATCATATTATTTCAGCATGTTTATGTAATTTCATCATGGCCACACTGACAAGATCAGCGTTGACAAAACTGGAGACAGATGCGGCAGAAAAAGTAGAAAAGAGGCAACAAAAATACGAGCACTGCTGCTGTGGTGACAGGAGTTCTCCAAACATCAAGATAAGGTACATCTCCCATACTGGCCTGCTGAAAATAATTTAAAATCATATGGAACATCGTTTTCCATGGCCCATTCATGACTTTTGGGCTGGAGACACCCCTTCCCCCCGCCACTGCATTAAGCATCCAGAGGCTGGTAGCTCAGCTGTCCAACACCACTGCACCGTCACCATAACACAGGGTCTCATCATCAATCCTCTGAGCCACCTCAGCCCCTAGATCTGCAGATTTTCAGATTTATCTTGCAGATAACAGCAAGATAAAGAACTTAGCAGTCATAAAGAATGCGCTAACAGCTCTCCTGTAAAACAGAAGTCAGCCTGATTTCCACAAGTTATAAAAGTCCATCAACCTCCAGTGGCCAAAGAAACAGAGCTGCTTATTTTCTGACTGCTTTATTCTCCAGACCAATTTTCCTCAATGCTAAAGCAAAAAAATGAACGGCAGATTGTCCAGTTCATGACTGGATGGCTGGCAACAGAAATCCTATTTCCAAACTGACCCCTGCTTTCCAGCATGGCATTCATTAATTCCACAGTCTCACATTTCTAGGAAGATGTCAGTCATGTATGTGATTTTTCTATCAGCTATTAATGCCAGATCACAAGGTGAGAAAGCAGGGGTTTTAATCTCAAGACCCTCAGGAGATGGAGCTGCATACATTTGGTGTGAGCCATGTGTCTGGAAATGTCAAGGACAAATATTTTTAAAGTAAGGAGTGTTCACATCCATGTGTAATCTTAAGTACGACAGAAGTGATCCAAAACATAGCCCTTTTCTGCTTGTTACGTTTGTTCGGCTGTAGCAAGCACACAGCTGCTATTTCCCAGGAATTACGTTTTGATCATCTAACTAGGCACCTATGCATTTAGGAATTTGCATATTTATACCGGGTGACGTTTTAAGGCTCTCCTAGAGGCTTTGCCCATTGCAGGATGTACAGTCTTCTATTTGTAGAAAGGAAGAAAAGTTTTACTGTAGGAACAGTAAGATTTCCCTCTGTCTCCAAAAATTGTTCCTTCATTCTAAATATGTGAGTTCCTCACCTCTGTATGTTTTGTCATTCCCCCTTAGCCTGCCCCAGGATGGCTGCAATGGTAGACTGCAGCGTTACCGCGCCTGTGAATCTTAGTGGGAACACAAGTGAACCAGCAGAAACAACAGTTCTGTCCAACAACAGAAAACCCTTCGCCTCACCAACAGTTGGAGAGAACATTCGCATGACACCTATTTCACGTGCCACTGCCCATTGCTGCAAGCAAGGAATGTTATTTAACTAACAAAGAGTGGAACAAACAGTTACTCATTTGCCCTTCGCATGCTGTCACCAATTTTCTTTCTGTGGGCCTACTCACTTATAATGATTCAAGTTCAAGACTAAAGGGTGTAAAAATTGTCAGCCTTCCTATTGATGGGAACCAGGTGCGTGCATTTGCGTGTCACCATGTAAAAAGTGAGAAAGGAAGGGAAATCTCTGAAGAAACACTGATGGTGTGCACCCTTTTGAATTTTTTTTCCTAGATAGCTGCTGTGTTGCTTGAAATACAGATCTGAGTCTGCTTTTAGCTGCTAACTACCATATAACATATTATCCTACTTACTGCATACAGTTACAAGCATCTTGTATCTGGAAGCAACAAGGGAGAAGGCTCCTTTATCAAGTCAATCTCAAATCCCATTATGTTCCTCTACAACAGTTTCCGTAAACATTCAGCAATTTTCAGTGTCTGAGTTGTGCAGCTGAAGAGGTGCATAAACAGGCTCCACTGAAATGTGAAGATGACTGATAATGTACTAACATTGAGACCCCTTGCTGTGATTATTACCCCCTGAGTGCTCCTTACAGAATGTGCCTCTTATCTCACACTGACAACGCTAATAGAATATGCATAGCCCTATTAGCATACAAGATAATAGCACCCTGGAGGGGACAGAGCCATAAAACTTTAAGTAGAAATCAAAACAGAAGGAGGAAGAAAAAGGGAACATTGTCACAAGCCAAAAAGGGGAAAAAAAAAAAAAAAAGGGAGCCCGAGGGCAAATTTTGCTGCAGAAAACACACATAGTCATAATTCTTGTGCTAGTCACCATGCAAATGGTAATAGTCTTTAGTCCCATGAATACTATCAGTGCCATGTTTGCTGTGAAACATTAATTGAGATAATGTGCCCCTTTCGGATGCAGCAGGGAGTCGTATGTCAAATTGTACCACAACAAAATTATGGCAACATCTGCAAGAAATACACAACAGCAATTGGGGTACCTTGCATTGGATAAGTCCAACTGGGTCTTCGCCTTTGCAGATGGAGTCTGGAAGAGCCAGAGCCTGCAAGGGGAGGCAAGCAGCTGGGACTTCAGACGCCATGTGGGTGTACCTGTAGCGTATGACTTTTCAGCTGCTGCACAGTTAAAAGATTTGCAAGTTAGACGTGTTATCTCTTGACCCTACTTCAGTCGCTGGATTAAACCTCAAGCAGTTCTTTGAATGCCAAAGCCTTTCTTTAGTCACGTCTGCCCACTGCATTCACATTTGTTCCATGTAACCGTCCATTGTACCAGACCTTTCACTGCTCACCCATAGCTGGCAGCCAGCCACACATTCATATGCTTTCCATCTTACAGCAACAGCCAAAGTAAATCTTTCAGTGCTTGGCACAAGAGTGTGAATTCAATAAAAAAGGCTTCAAACAAGTTTGAGATGGCTTGTCTCTAAACAAACGAAGAACTGTGAGCTTTTTTAATGCTCATTGTGGTTCAGTTCCTGCCTACAGCTAAATCCAGATAACCCCCAGCAGCACTGACAACTCTGTCTGGTAAAATAGTCACCTGTCAAGTGGGCATGAAAATATCCACACATCTAGGCTCAGAGGGGTTGGAGGGAAGTGACCTGCTTCTTACCAGGAGCTTCAACAGGGGCAATCAAAGGTCCTTGTCGTCTTCTTTGTGAGATCTGAAACTTTCCAATATTAGTGCTGAATGCACAGGACCCCGGGGTAATCGCTCCACAGAGCGCTGCGTGCTTTTCCTATACAGAAAGATGGTGTCAGGAGGTAACAAGCACGGGATCCCTGTGGTGCATTCTGAAGCATCATGCGAAGTTTTCTGGGATTCCTCCTAGCATTCACTGCGGTTTCTATAGAGCTAAACTCTTTGTCGAGTGGCTTTGTGTTGCAAAGTTTTGCAGCTTGTGTGAGTCCGCCTCACTTCATTTTGGTTGATGGTACTTTATGCTGACGGTTTCAGCAATTAGAACACAGTTGGAAAAGACTCTGGTTAAAAAAAAAAAAAAAAAACACAACAAAAAAACCCCAGCCATTTTGGAAAAGGAAAGTAGAGTGAAGATTAGAGGAAGGATTCCTGAATGTACCTCCGCGTGTGTATGTGTGTTTATGCATGCATACATCCTCTACATCTATGTTATCACAGGCAAAACAGCTCATCTCAAAAACATATAGAGATTGCTGAAGTATTTTGTTTAATGTTGTTCTGTGGCTGATACAATCTCTGGAATAATTTCTCCTTTCTTCCTGGAAAGCTAATGAAACACCAATATGTGTAGTACAGGAACTAATGTAACCCCACGTGAGTCACAGATGTACAATTCTCAGAGGTTATCCCCATCCTCACTTTTCAGACTCGGACTCTCTGACTAGTCTTATTATCAGGAATTAAACAAGGAGATGCTACTTCCACAAAAAAAGGCATCCCAGCATGGGCTGAGGCTAATGAAACATGTGGGTGCCTACACCTGAAGAAACAGCACTTTGTGAACAGCGTCTAAATCTGGGTGCAAATGGGATCTCTGAGGCACGTCTCCAGGACAGCGAGTGGTGGTTCCGATCACTCAAGCACAGCTGGGAAATCTCACTGAGTGTTGGTCAATGCTTGGCGTATGCAAGAGGAACATTTTGTACATTGTGTGATTAGCAATAAATTGCTTTCTGTATGAAAAAAAAAAAAAAATTAAAGATGCAAAAATTTGGCAAAAAACCCTTAGAAGTGTTAAACTATCACAATGAGAACAGACCAAAGTTTGTGCACTTCAGATGAAAGTGAGTTACCTCCATCGCAGCTTTTATCTGTAACTTTTTGCTGTATCTCCTTTCATATCTTTCTTTAGTGAGGCCCAGCCCCTGTATTTGGATCTTGCTGTGCTCACTTACTGAATCATGCCTCAGTTGTACCTAAACACAGACTTCTTTCTAAAAGTTTAGCCTACAAATGTCAAGGTTTTGCTTGTGGACGTTTCCTGGCTGGAACAGTAGACAACCTCCTAGCAGAAAAATAGTTGTGTATTACTTGCATATTCCAACAGAGAAGTAAAGGTGGCCCAACACAGCAAGGTTCTGGGTATGAGATAGGCAGAGCATGTGTGCACTTCAGAAAGACAAACAGGGAGAGACAGGGTTATCAGCCAGCTCATTTCAACAGCAGCAACAGCAGTCATTTAATGCACAAGTAATTATTCCAGAATAAATAAGTATCTATTTTCCCTATACTAAGGCATAACTTTTCTTTAGCAGACATTATCTCCAAGGATCCTTAGCAGCCCAGGACACAGCGAAGTAATACAATGCAGTCTGGATGCTGTTATGTATTTATTAAGTTGTATCAAGGCCCATTTAGTAGCAGCTCTGCAGTTTATCACGTAAATATCGAATGCCAAATACAAAAGAGAAGAAAATAGCAACATAAAAAATTTATCTTTTGGGGGAGGAGAGGGAGAAAGGGAGAGAGAATGGTGCTGATAATGCGATTGTGCCTTCAGCAATAGTGGCTAATACTCTTCTGCAAGGGGTGCAGTGTAAAAATATTCCAGAGCTGGGGGAGGAGAAGTGGAGAGAGGGGAGCCGAGCTGTTGTTTGTTTATTTTAAAGTGTATTCTGGTTGCAGGCTAGGTCAGCGGGTGGCCAGACTGAGAAAATGAGTCCCCCGGGCTGTAATAATTGTAACTGTCAGGGAAAAAAAGTCAAGGTCTTAGATAGCAGTGGTCTGCTCTGACTTCTGACCACGGAGAAATATATATGAAAACTATTGCCTGGGGCACTATGGGAAGCAACCAAGAGGTTTTAACTCGTGGTGGCTTGTGCTTATGAATTGGAAAACTCATTTTGCACCTTGGTGGTTTGTATCTTTATGATTATTTTAATTTGCAGTACAAATGAAGCTAGAGGTATTCCTTTTCCTTATGTCCAAATCTGTGATGCAGTGAACACCTATTTCTAGACTAGCTTTGTCCCAAACAGCATGGAGGCTTATAACTGATCTTTTAACAATGGATATTTGCAAGGAGAATCTGAATTTGATTATCTCTTGTAGCACACTCGTTATTTACCTGAGTGGTCCACAGCTGCCTTCAATGGCTTAATCCAGAATTACATACAGGTAACTGCACTGACTTCACCAGAAATATTCATAGTAGAAAAGCAAAGCGAGAGAGAGATAAGAGGCTTATGAATTTAAACCAGACAAGATTAAACCTTGCAAACAGGAATGGGAAGGGGGGGGGAAGGGGGGTGGTGTGGAATAAACAACACAGAAAACCCCATACAAACTAACCCATAAACCTGGTTAGTTTTTTCTTTGGAAAAGATAATGCAGAAACAATTGTATTTGCTCCCTAAGCTGTGAGGTAGGTAGACACTTCCCTTCTTTTGGCAGGGGTCATCCAAGCACAAGAACAACTGGAAAGCAATACTGTGACACAGCATCGCAAGGTTGTGAGATCTTGGACATTGTTTCTATTTGCATGGGGTGAAAACAAAACCATACGAACAATTTTGCAAAATTCAGTTGTGTTGGGTCATCCGTCCTGGACCTTTCAGTGTGTCCCTTTGTCTTTGGCTGGAGAAAACACTCTGATGCTGAGAAGCTTCCTCATCAAAATCCATGTCCCTCTGCAAAATGTTCTGGCATCAATTAAATATTATTTTTTTAACTGCAAAATGCATTGTTCAAACATTCCAGCTTCCCCAATAGTCTTCTAATATGAATTAATTAGCAAATACAATTAATGAATTAATATGAAAGTAAATTAATTAACAAGGGGAATTGAAAATATTTATATACACAGTGAGACCCAAATAAACCATATAAACATCAAACAGCAATTAATCCCAGATTGAAGGTGACAACAGCATGTAATGTTTTGCTGGTAAAAGAGGATAATTATCACTGGAATGTGATTTACTTGTTGAAAGTCACTGTAACAGTGAGCTGGGTAACTTTTATGGGCCCCATCTGTACTTTACTCACCTTCCTTACAGCCTGTCTGTGTCTTGTGAGGAAAGTACAGCCTGTATAATGGAGAAAGAGAGAGCAGTAATGTTAGCAGTAAGGAACTACGTCCAGCAGAGGAAACAGGCATACATTCGAGGAAAGAACATAGCAGCGGTACTCGTGTGTTTCAGCATTACACAAATAGCTCCCCTGCCTTGTCTCCCAGTAGCCCCGAATCTCAGTAATTCACATTTCATTGTCCATTGCGTTTTACAGAGAGGCAGCAGAAATACGAGACATGGCTTGTGAAAAGAGGGACATGAGTTTAGGACCCTCTTTAAAGCTCCTTTTCCCCTGTAACAAGGCAGTGCTGAGACGAGTGTGGATGAAACAGAGACTCAAATACCAAAAAGAAACACCTGCTTCTCTGGACTGACCCGAATTATAGAGCCTGGACACCTTCCTTCTCTTACCCTGCACTAAACCTAGTAAGTTACGCTTGGAAAAAGTCTATTTTCCAACATGGCATCCAGTCTCAATTTAAAGATTTCAGGCACAGAGAACCAACCACTTCCATTTGATAGTTGTTCCAGCAGATAAGGATTTCCAGTGGTGAGAATAATCTACCTTATTTGAATTTATCTCCTTACCAGTGGTCTTGTTTTCTGCTAATGTGAGGACTTCTTGAGGACTTTGTCTTCTTTGCCTGTGAAGACACCCATACATGGTAACCATACTGCCCCTGCATCGTCATTTTAGCAATAAATATTGGCTCATATGGGCCCATCCCAAGTCCTGGAACAAGGAATGTGGTCAGTGGGTCAGCAAAATGCACTAGTGCAACTGAAACACCTGCAACACCTAAAGCTTCCTGCTTTGAAGATAGGAGCAGGAAACCAGAGTGGAAAATCCCATCTCCTAAGGAACTTTCGCAATTTTGAATCTTGCTGAGCCTTTGCTTACTGATGAGCTCACCCTGAAGACAGGCACAGGAATTTATCGGGGTCCCCTCTTCTGAGCTTTTCAGAAATGCCAGCTGGCTGCACTGTTACATTTGCAGGAAGGAGACAAAGGTCCAGCGGTACTACCTGTGCAGCGGGCTCTCTTCACGCTCGGGCGAGGCACAGTGCCATGCTCCAGCAGAGGGGTTTCAGCCACTCTACCTGTAGCTTGCTAATGCAGCTTGTGCCCAGACAAGCAAATGATTGTTCAAGCGATTTTCTATTTTAAGGTGAAGGTGGTACACGTGGAAGATCTCAATGTCACTACAAAGCAGGGAGGGAGGCTGTAAGGAGGAGGAAGGCAGAAACCTTCACAACTAATGTCAATTTTCTGCATCAAATATTTTGATAATTAAACAAAGCTGATCAAGAGAGGAAAACAGCATGTCTCCAGAGCTCCGGAAGCAGAGGCCCATTAAATAGAAGAGTCAGAAAGTGCCAGAGGCGGCAGCCTCAGATTAATGGCACTCCAGTAATAGATTTTCCCAGGCACACTCACACAGGAGACAACTACTGTGTAGCCAGAGCAGCGATGAGGCCGTTAAAGCAACAGTAACATTAAATCACCTGGTACCACGGGGTGAGGGGATGGATGGGAGCGCATCGGCTTCGGCACTGCGGAAGGTGTAAAGCTCAATCTGCTTTCAGGCACAGGGACTGGATCCCAGCGGTCATTTACAGCAGGGGAAGCAGGCAGCTCGGATGTAGGATGCATACAAAACCAGATAAACAGTAGTTCCAGAAGGATGGCGAGCTGAACACAAATTTCTTTTCCTGAAATGGAGAAGGTATTAAACATCATAGCGTTTGGTTCTGCTGAGACTGACCGTGCCTGGCTTGGTTCAGTTGCTCTTCTTTTCTTAATCAGTTATCAACTACTGATTTTATTTCTAGTGTTTCTACACTCTCAGGGTGTTAAAATACCATTTTGAATGTCTTAAAATGCAGCTAAACTTCAGGAAGGGAATAGGAGGGATGGCAGCAGGGTGGGAAGGCAGCCCTGTTTTCTTACTGTCAAGTCAGTTTTATCTCAGCAGTGTTTGAACTGATCCTCCTTGAAATGTGCATCTTGTCTAAAGCATTTCTATCCATTTTTATAATACAATAACAGAAACGAGGGCTTCTTCCAAGCCAGGCTGGCATGGATTAGAGTCCGCCGCAAGAGTACTTCAGTCCCAGCTGGGGTGTATGGAAACCAGATGAAGTGGCTGAAAATCGGAAACAACTCTTAGGCGCACTTGAATCCTGATACGATCACATCACAGGGATGGGTTAAATTTGTGATCTTATCTGGGATTTTTGTTTGTAATCAATCCCAGACCTACTGGCTATCACTCACTATAAGCTTATGATTTCCTGGTGCTAACAAGGAAAAGTTGGGACATCAAACTATGAGGGAGTGAAGCCAAACTACGATATTAACAGATAGGATCAGAACTGGAATGCAATAACAACAAAAACCCCCCAAATCCACACTAAAAAACAAAAGAAAAATTACAGCCTCCTGCGGCCTGTAAATTTCAGCCTTTGTCTCTTTTGGCCCATGCTCCATACACAAACTACGGTGTGTGCATAAAACCCCAGTTTCCAGGCAGAAAGATCTGGGTATAAAAGCTAACAAAGCAGAAATTAAAAGAGAATACCCTGAGATCAAACTACAGCTTCAGCACAGAATACAGTCACTACCTTTAATCATACACATGCAGTGGGACACGCAGCAAAATGCACCCATTTCCTCATCCTCTTCCTCTGAGGCTAGAGTAATCTCATTGTACAGTACAACTTCCTTTGCTGGATTGCCTACCACATCCATCAGGGCAAAGCCTGAACCATTTGCAGGTGACTTGGACAGGAGATGGCTAAGAAGATCGATCGAGCAGATGTGACCCTGGTAGCTCTCTTTACTTACTTGAATGCAATTAAAGAGAAGAACTGCAAAGCAGGGCTGGAGCCCACGGCACTAGGTTCTATCCATTCTGGGCAATATTAGGCAGTTTTTACAATTCCAGCGTCAGCATACGAATAGCGAAAATGCATATATTTTTACATGGTATTTCTTTATATCTTCTCCCATTTTGATTAAAATGGACGCCTGTTTTCATACAATATTAGAGCCAGTCTAAGTCTGGGCAGAACTACACTTCCCTGATTGCCACTTTCTTTTCCAGGCTGGTCACTGTTGAACAAGATAACTACGAAGCACTGGCTCTCTTGCGTATTTACCAGCAGTGACAACGACACACTGGAATTTGGGCAACATTTCAGTCTAATTATGTCATCAAAACTTGTTTGAATATGACCATTCCGATGGCAGGAATGGCGGTGAATGCCCACGTGCAAGTACATTATTTCAACTGTTTCCTTTTCTCAGGTTTCCCAATCCATCAGCGCTCTTTGCTCGCCTTTTCCTGGGGATCCTGGCATCAGCGGCACATTCTGGCACTCCACTGATGTGTGATGGGTTGAAGAGAAACAGACTTAAAGGCCAGATACCCCTCACAGGTTAAATGTAGAACTTAAAGCGTAACCTCTACCACAGTTGTCTTACAACATGTAGATGCAGCAGGTTTCCCTAACAGGTGACTGCTGAGCTGCAAACAGCATCTTGGACAGTTTAGAACATCCCTGCTCAGCATTCCGAACAGCCTCCACACAGTGAGGAGTTTCCAAACCCACACTGAGCTGCTTTCTTCTCAACTTTGCATGGATTAGCTCTGAGACTAACAGTGTGACAAATCTGTTAATGTTTCAACAGGCAAGTCTTAATTTTGTACATACCCTTCAGTCATTTTCCATATGGAAATGGAAACTTTTTTCACAGTCTGTTAATATTTTCAATATAGGCATAAAAAGATTGTTCAAAAGGAAAAAAGTTCCAACTGGAGGCATTCAGATTGTTTCAAAAAATTAGAATTCTTGGGCAGTACCTAGGGTTTTGTAAAACACCCATTATATCTAGTGTATGAATACAACAGATAGGTTTAGAGCAGAAGAGGTTTAGCAGCTTGCCTAGGATCACTCCAAGCTGGAATGCAACCTATGAATCCCAAGCTCCAAACCCAATCCAAAGGGGCTTTCTCGTAACTACTGGAGCATATTCAAATCTGCATTTGGTTCATAAGCTCACAGTCAGCCCTATGCAAGCAGCATAATTAGTCCCCCAAAGCAAACAGAACTATAACAGGGAAATAGGGCCAGGCTCTTTTATTGTGTATAAATCAGACCTATAAATCCAGAGTGACTCAGCTGACGTTACTGGTGTTGCTCTCCTTTGGAATTAATGGATCAGAATCTGGTCCACACATTTCGCACATTTCTGAGAATCGACATTTGTAACTGTATCAGTAGCCTGGAATGTCTCCTAATTGGCACCAAATGTGAAACAGCTCATTACCTGGGTGAGGCAAATAGCAGGAGAGAGATGTCAGAAATTGAATGTAAAGTACAAGTAGAAACATAAAGAGCAAACAAGTTCCACACACAGATAGGAATTGAGGTGTAACAAGCATTAAATAATAGCTATAAAATTTTATGCATGCACATGAATTACAATATTATTTCTTCCAAACTGATGCTCACAGTAAAGGTGTGCGATGTTTTCTTCTCTCTGTGATGTAAAAATGACTCATAAAATTAGAATGTAACAGTATTTGTGTTGTGTAAATATCTTGCAAGTTTGTACTAGTATATATTGGTGACACTGAGATTTATGTCCATGTAGAATCTTTTGAACCTACTTGACAGCAAATGGCTTACAAACCAGCTGTAGAAATATTGTGTTACCTGTGAGCTTAGTAACTCACCAATACAGGTGTACCCTTCGGGGTCGATCTCCCTTGTGCTACCTAATAAAAGATATGTTAGGATCTGTAAAGCAACTTGAGGAGACAGATACCCATAACATGCTGAAATCGCAGTGTCAGGCAATCAGGTTGCTTGTTAATCTTCCAAGAAGAAAGTGCTTGCGGATTTTGATGTTTATTCAAGCAAACAAACTTAATAAATCCTGTTAAAGTGTTACTAAGAGTTTTGCTGCTCTGCTTGAGATTTGTACCCTCAAGTCTGAATGCTGTCTGAGGAAAGGAAGTGTTATTAACTAATGCAGAAAACAAATCCTGCTTTATTTGCAACAAAGGTAACTTCTTGGCATTCCCAACAACAACAAACCATAAGTTTGAATGATGCCGTAACAACAAGGCCAGCACAGAGATGACCACTTTCCACTGTCAGAATGCTTTGGATCAGGCTCATTATTAAAAGCAGCAATTAAATGGTAATAACTACCTGTCTACATCCTCCTTTCTGAATTCACCTAGTCCCTAGAGGCATTTTGAAAAGCACATCCTGAGATTAATGACACATGTCCACTGCCTGGTCTTGGCCTCATGACCAAATCACGGCACTTCCTCCAGTGGATGTCCTGAACTTCACCCTTTTCTTCGAGATATCTCCTTTTCTCACTCCTACCTTTTCTAAGCTGAAGAATGGAAGCTGACCCTCTTTCTGGAAAGCAAAGGCACCCTTGTCTCAGAAATCGATCACACAGAGGCAGACAGAACAGCAGCGAACCTGAAAAGCTTCCCCCCAGCCCAACCTTTCAGACTAATTCCTCAGGACGGGGGTGACGTCGGTCACAGGCGCAGCAAAGATAGATAGGAGTTGGGTTTTTGTTTGCTGCTAGTAGGTAACCCCAGCCAGCTTGCAATACAAGATCTACTTACAAACACAGACAAGGTCAAAAGCCGACCTTTCCAAACTGGCCAGCCATGTTGCCTCGCAATGAGCATTAGTCCCACATCATTATGTTCTGATAAAACTCAGTTACTCTTCAGCAAAAACCCATAAATCACAAGGCTTCACCCAATCAGGGTTCTGTCACTGTGACTAAACAGTGACTCGGAAAACACTATATTTCTATTGGCTGTGACAGGGGGATATAAATCTGCCCCTGGCCAATCCACGGCACGCAGCGGGCCGTGTCAGGAAGGGCGACAGCCACGCCAGGATCCCGCCCCAGAGAGAGCGGAATCTCCCCTCCGCTTTGATAAGGGGGAAACTCACAACACTTGTAGTAGCTGCTGAAGTGTCTCTAATTTTACAATATGGCGAAACGTTATTTCAGTTATCAGCACCGAGAAAGGTCAATTTGTGCTTTGAGAGGTCGTGTGTCAGAGTGAGCACACGCTGGGAAATAGATTTCCTCCTTGCCAGCCTCACAGGTACTGAAATCCTGGCCACTTATTGGGTGTTTTGTCAGGAAATCTTAAAATGGGCATCGCTCTTTGTGCGGCAGCCTCTGCACGTGGTTCCACGGGATGGTTTTAGGAGCAGCCGCAGACAGGACCCCCCATGCCATGCTCCGTGTGGCATCAGTGTCGTAGGGAGAAGCCGGGATGTGCAAGCTGGCAGCCTCCTGCGCCTGGCTGCAGCGGAGACTCTCATGGGCTCTGCGTGGGGCATGTCTGGACCCAGCCCAAGGGCGGACACGGATGAGCTGTGGCTATGGCATGAGGCTGGCAACGAGGCCATCTGAGGTCAAATTCCCACATAGGAAAGAGGCACGAAGCATTAAGGGCTGGATAAAGCTTTTTGAACAGAAGGTGTGACCTGGATTATATTTTTCCCCAGTTTCAGCAGTGTGTGAGAAACTCATTTCTTGAGATAATTCCTAGTCCACTATCAAGATCACAACATAACCTGAACCTGCAGAGCAATCCTGCAGGATGCGCAAACACGTGCTCTTACCCTCGTCTAACACCTTTGCAATTCCCTCAGATTTATACCATGCCGCTGACTTGCCATGGACGCTGGAAATCACCATTGTGCCTCAAAGGGTCACACTCCTGCTTGCTCCCCCATCAGTCAGATCTGAACCTGCCAGCATATCAACTCCTCTGAGCACACTGGTTCTCCCCCGCAGGGAGCTCTGCCCAGCTAGCCGGGCACTGCCTGGCCCCAGCTGGCCCCCCTTCTCCCATTCCCCGTGCCCTTTCTGGAATTTGAACTGCCACACAACATCAGAGGCTTTCTCTTCCCCTTTCATGCCTTTTGAGCCTCTGTTCCCACATCAGCAGAGGGGACCTGCCTTTCCCTCCCCGTGCACGGGAGCAGCTCTCTGCAGCTCCCACCTGCACAACTGCAGCGACTCGCCTCTCCTTCTCAGGAAGGGAACTGCTGGAACTCCAGCTACGGAGCTTACCTCTCCTCCTCCCCAGCTTGTCACCCATAGCCCAACATCGTACCTTCATCGCAGCTTACAGGAATTCATGATGAAAGCCTGACTGCACGCTGCTAAGACAGCATTCAATCTCCTGAGCTTCTGTAGACTGGCAAACTGAGGCACAAAGAGAAGAGAATGATCCTTTTCCCCAAGATAATTCAAAAAGAGAGCAGAGAGAGGGCTCCTGAGATCTCCATTCACAATACCCAGTTTGTTCCTCCCAGGCAAATGGCTGCCGCAGGGTTTCTCTTCTGAAAGCTCCCGTGGAGAGGCCAGTGCCTGAGAGGGAGTCTCTGGGATGAATGAACTGCCCGCATTGGGAATCACTGCTTACAAAGGGAGGCCGATGCTCTAACTCGGGTTTTGCCTTGGAGATGTGCAGCTCTGCTTCAAGGAGAAAATGACTGTGCGAATTGGCCCCAAAATTTAATTTGCCCTTTAAAAAAACCCAAACAACTCTGCATTGTCATTTTAAGCAGGATCTTAGTGATTTACAACATGGAGTGACATTTCAAAAAAGATAATGTGGGTAATGAATTATTTGCTGATCCAAACGAACAATTGGACATACCTACTTTTCGTGGATTTAATCTTTGCCGAGGCGTTAGCTAGCAAGCATGAAATATCACTTTTCGGAGGCATTCTGTTGCATTTATGCAGTGTACAATTACATTAGGCAGCTTTATGACACATTGACTCGGTCGAGTGTGATGCAATGTAATACAACCAAAGTAATACGAGCTTTTAAATGCAACATGATGGCAAAAATCCATCTCAGATCTGATCTTTGTTTCATTTCAGATGCCAGCTGTCATAACTCGCAGAGAGTCAAATCCTTCTGGTTTTGCTCACGTGAGCAGCACTATCAAATCCAGCGGGATGTACCCGTATCAGTGAGGAAGCAGTGTTTGATCAAACAAGGGCGAAAGCAGGTGAATGCATTAGTTGCATTAGCTGGTACGCATCCTTTTAACTGGAACCCGAAGAGCTATGGATCAGCTGCAATTCACGCAGGCTTGAAAACCAGCACATTCAGAACTAGCACAAAAGGGTACGCTATTTCTGAATTCTATTTTGCTAGCCAGGAGCTTCCTCCCTTCACTGTCTTTTGCCTGCATAGAGGCGGCAGTTGTGAATACACGGGCTTCTGCAAGGAACCCAGGGCATTCCCTGATCTATTGCTGCTCAAAAAGCTCACAAGAGAAGACTTTATCCAAATCTTGATAACAAGCAACACACGACAATGCATTTCAATGAGTTCCTATAAGCAATGCCCTGTACTTGAATGGAAACGGTCAAAGCAAACACAGATACAGGGATAGGACATGAGCTTGTTTCTCTACCCTGACTCTCTGCATTTGTTTTTCCTCTTGTGAGGTATTTCAGCTCTGCACTGCTGCATGACCGGACCACGCTGTCAGCATCGGACAGTAGACAGAAATGTGTCCATTTCAATTTTGATTCTGATCCTGGGATATTTCTAACTCTCTCCATATCCTTGATAGATAATGGTTTAATAAGCGATCTGTTTTTTATTTAAAGGGTCGGTAGTAAAACCCAGATCACATTTCTCACTTGGTGGGTTAAAAAACCGCTTACGCTCATTTCTGCAATGTAAAACGACACTATATCAAATCAAACATTTCCAGATGTGGCCAGCTTGTGTATGTAAGCGCAAGAGGAGAGAGCATTTGTAGACAAGGTTTCCCAGGTTTTTTTAACAGGATTGGAACCCCACCTACTGGCAAAGATTGTTATAGTAATGTCAAGACAAGAACCCATACAGGGTTCATTCCTGGACGAGAAACTACAAGCATGCAGTGAGGTTCCTAAATTCGTAGTTTGATTTCCATGCAGGCTGAGCATCACTGAAGTCACTATGGGCACCTCAGTGCTTGGCACTTACAAAACTCATATCCTTAAGAGTGTCCTGACAGGCACAAGGAAAAACACAAATATCACTTAAGAGCTGACTTGTTCTTCCAACATGCATGGTACTTTAGAAAACTTCATCTTTAGTAACATAATCTTGGTCCTAAATTTTATAATCTAGGTCAAGTCAGCCTTACACTGCCCTTTTTTAGTTAATGATCCCAAAAATCCGAAGTATCATATTCTAGTAAGGTACAACGATGAAACAAGTGATATACCCCTGTATGATGCCACTTATGGCAGATGAAAAATTAAGACAGTTAAAAATTAGACAGGATGGAAAATATCATTCTGAATGCCAACACCTGAATTAGACAGCTTTGAAAGGAAGAGTTCTTATATTTCACTTAGAATTCACTAAAAACCTCCCCATCGCTTCCTGTGTTACAGCTTTCCCATAAAAAAATGAAGAAACCCATCTTAGCACTTATGCAATCTTAGGTCTGGTTAAAATAGTCCAATTAGCAATATAAAAAACTGAATTTTAACATGTTTTAAAGCCAGATCAGTATAAAAAAAAAAAAAAGAACTTAGGTCTGGTTAAAATAGTCCAATTAGTGATATAAAAAACTGAATTTTAACATGTTTTAAAGCCAGGTCAGTATAAAGAAAAAAGAACAAATTCACAGAAAGCAATTATCGAGCACTGGAAATCAACATTTTAACATTGCCCAATGAGATACTTTCCACTCGCAGCCAGAACAACAGACACCATTCCACAGGCAGAAAATCTACACCTCGTAGTGCTCCATCACTGCCATTTTATAAGCATCAATCCAGAATGTCCCAGGTTTGATTTCACTGCAGAACAAAGTGTTGCAACATGTTCTCTCAGGAAATCAAAGCAAAGACTGAGGAGAGAACAAGAAGAGGGTGCTACCGAGAAGCTTTCAGCCCATTTCCAGAGGGACTCACAGCTGCAGGAAAACCACACTGCCTCTCCCACAGTCCCTGTGCAGAATCAGGCTATTCCACTTTTTTTTTTTTTTTTGAGTGCAGCACAGCAGAAAGCTTTTAAGCGCTACAGACATCCTCAGAGATGTGCACAGATCTGTGCAGAGACCAATAAAATTAGTGACAATGGAGTGACAATCCCCTCAAGAAAGGTCCTGGGGACAGAAGCAACTGGAAGTGGGGCCATGCCTGATGTGAATCTATTTAGAAATGTAAGCTCATGGGGAGGAACTGTGCTGGTTCAATAGGGGAATCTGCTGTTAGGGGGAAAACTCCCCTCTGCTTCCAAAAAATGCCACCTCCTCTGCCACTAATATCCTTGGTATGGGCTTAGACTCAAAGAAAGAGTTCTTGTAATGTTTGCCCTTAAATCCCCACTGCAAAACACAAGAAGGTATCCAGTTCTGAAACAAACTGCCAAGTGGGACCAGCTCCCTGACAGTTTGTTCTTTCACTCTTACCCCTGATGAAGCAGAGAATCCAGGTCAAAGTCTACCACTGCAATGACACGGAAGGGAAAAGTCCAGATGGTGCCTAAGGAAGAAGAGAGATTGGGCTATTTGTGGTGTCTGGCATGTGCACCAGGCATGTCCAAATATGAAGGAAAAAAAAAAGTCTCTGTCGTGGGCCAAAGTACTGAGAAGAAGAAGAGGTTTCCAGGATGCGAGTCAGAAAGTCCTGGAAGGATTTTCCCTGATGAACTAAGGATAACAGAAGGATAAGTTAAAGCGTCAAGCTCGCTGTTTAGATAAGGCTGAGGTAGACACATACGCTTCCCGTCTAGGAGAAAGGAAGCACGACATTGCAGACACGCAAACTCCGAGTGAGGCATGTCAGCTTCCAGGAGTTCCTTCTGCACGTGGAGAAAATAACTTTAAAAGTTGCATTTCTAGCACCCCTGGGTACTGGCATGAAATGGCAGAGGATTGCTTACACCCGGCCCAAAAGAAGGCTCAGCAGGTCCCAGCCGCCACAGGGACACCGTACACAGGGATTGCCAGCCCCCCCCACCCCTGCCCCCTATCTCTGCCACCTTCTGGGGGTCCAAGCAGCTGCACTGAGCTTATACAGAGGTTTTTTTGAATTAAAAAAAAAAAAAAAAAAAAAGTTTGCATCAGCATTGGGTTTGCTTGTTCTGCTATCTTCTGTGATCAAAGAATCGAAACAGCTGCATGTCTCAGCTCACTGGCAATAAAACCTGCAGTTGATCGGCTTTGCCCTAACCCCACAGCTACAGGGAAAGTGCAACCACAGATTTAAAAAGGAAAAAAAAAGGCGAACACCCAAGCTGTATTTAGCCACACTCTGCATCCTCCTAACCTGCAATCTCTTAAGTGCCACTTACTCAATTAATCCAAGCTCTTCTACTTTAAAAGCAAAGTTGTAACATATTTAAACAGCTTAGAAACTCTACCCAACAAGCCATGCTTCCTATCTTATTCATCGGCCGCAGGAGTGACTGTGCATTAACTAAGAAAGCACATGATTCGATTAACACCTCCGCTGCCACTTTTCTGCTGCTGTTAATTTCTGCTGAAATTCCGCTAAAGCTGAAATTTCTCAGCTTTTTTTAGTAGGGTGGATCTCATCTCTGTAGGGACTGTCTTTTGGACCAGCTCCTAGAACATCCTTGCAGCAGCTATAGTAACTATTTTTATAGGCAAGTTTTATTAGGAAAGTATTTTAAATGGCCTTTGAATGCAATTTAGCAGCTGGAAATAAGGCAGTTTGCCAGCACCATGTGATCAGACAATCTGTGGAGCACCAACAAGTGCTACCAGAGATCATCAGAACTCTATAGACGATGCATGAAAACCCACAATAGAATACACCAGGGACATTCAACAAGCCAGAAGACGCCCTTAAACTGCAAATGCCTGAAAGGCTGAGCAATGCTATTCCTGGGTCCCTTACTAGAAAAGGCCCTGTTTTCACAGACCTAAAGGACATGGTTGGAGCTAAAATAGGTATAGGCATGGTAGTTTTTATTACAGTGGATGTCAGCTTATCAAAAATGTGTGTAGGGACGTAAGTAGTACAACCTGCATTTCTGCGGCAACCAGTGAGTGTGTAAAACCAGTATGAGTTAAGTGCTTAAGGGGCTGGTCCTGGATGAATGATCTAGGGTATAAAATTAAGCAGCCCGAGCACACAGGGCCCAACATATTCATCTTCTGCCACATATCCAAATGAAACAGGAAAAGATCTGCTTGCTTCTCCATTTTGAACGGGGCTGAGTTTGATTCCAGACAAAGCCCTTTTTATCCTTCAGCTCCATTCAAGCACTCCTCTGAGCGTGTACAGAACTGTTGTCAGACCTAACGAGACCTCTCTTTCCAAATGCTTTTCATGCTTTCTGTACAGCAAACATCTCCCCCAAGAACTAACACGGCACTCTGCCTTAATGCTTAACGTAAGTAATGAAAGCCTGATGGAGAGACTGGGAACCTGTCTCGGTAAGGCAGGAGATGAGAGCTGAGTGCTCCCCGGAACAGCAGGCAGGCTTCAGCCCTACGACACGGGAGAAGCGACTCTCCACTGACTCTGTATGGAAGACAGGCTCCGTTATCTGAGGAGCCAAGGCAGATGCCTCCACGAGATGGTTAGAAAACCCCTGAAAGATAAAGTTACCCATAGCAGGGAGTTGTCACAAGGCTCCTCACACCACAGTGCTTACCATTTTTTAAAGGATGCATCTATCTCTTGTTCCCACCAGAGCAGAGCACGCAACATCTAGTAACACAGACCTGGATTTTGAAAAGTGCTGAGCACACACTAGCTCCTGTTGCTGCAGCCAGACTCTTGTGTGTGGTTATGGCAAGTAAGCAGACTGGCATCACTGCCATCAATCAGATGACTAAGAAAGTAAAAACAAAGCTTTAAATAGCTGAAGACCCAATTCTAATCTCAAGCCATACTGGCACAGTTACATGTAGAGTTACTGCGGTTTAAACTCATGCAAATGAGAGTGGAAACTGGCCTCCAGTGCAAGTGCATGCTGAGGGAAAAGACAGCTTTCCTTTTAGACATGACTCCAATCGTACAGCCTGAGATTCAATTAAGTTTTGCTTTCCTGACATCTCCTTCCAAATAAAAGCTCAGTCTTTGTGCTAGGCATTTTTAAAAATAAAATAAAACAAAATCATACGTTTGGCAGGACCTGGGCGTTCCTGCTACTAAATTGTTCTGTACTTTATGCAAAATTTCATTGTATTAAAGAGAAGGGGAGTAGCCTCTTTGTCCAGTGTCCAACTGTTTAGAACTGTTAAATGTGAGTTTTTGCCCATGTTTACATGTGGAATGGAACACAGCCATTCAACCACAAAATGTTCCCAAAGCAAACATCCAAAACCTGGTTGCTGGCAAGGTACGTTGACAGAATCGCCTGAAACCAGTCATTCACAGAATGCCAAAACAACAGATTACCATTGGTAGAAAGTACGCAAGGTTATTTTCTTACCTCCTGGGAAGAGGCCATTGCAAGTGACAGGAAACAGCAACTGGCAAAACAGAACATAGGCTCAGGTTTTTTTCATTTGGAGGGAGAAAGAAGATTGGTGTTATTTCAGATGTGCAGAAAAGCATGCCATTAACACAATAAAGCTAGCACATGTTGCCAACAGCATGTATGAACCACCTGCATTAGAGTATATGTATCCTGCTAAGTCAAGACTAGCTAATCAACACAGAAATCAAGAAAGAGGGGTAAAGACAAACAGAGACAAAGTAACTCAAGCAGAACACAGCAGCTCCAGACATTTGTCAGAAGGGAAGGTGAGATCAGGAGGTGACCTGTGTTCCTTCAAACAGAGGCCTCCATTTCTGTGACAGTCCATATTTTTCTAATCCTGGATCATGTCACTGTAGCTCCATGCTTATTTGGATAAATTAAAATACATACTCGAAGCTGGCTGTGGTAGGGGAGCTTGGGCATAGGGTGAAAAGCTGGGCACTGGGCATCGCCCACCCCCAGTCGGTTTGGGAGAGGCAGGCTTAGCTCCCAGGGAGAGCCTCAGCAAGGGAACACACTTGGAGGGGAAGCTGAACCAGGAGCTTTTCCTAGTTCTATCACAGCAGAGCATGCTCACCTTCAAAGCAGAGTCCCTGCAATGATGGGTTTTCTTGGTATTAGCCAACCAGACATTTCTGAGGGCTGGGCAGCAGCCCACCCGAGGTTTCCAAAGAGGAGCCTGGGACTCGGTTCCTCTCACCAACCCTCAGATGAGGTCTCACAATTGCAATGCTCTTTAAAGAGTGCTTGCATTTAGACCCGCACAACCTATGTGCAACGGCAGCCCTCTCCTGCTTCACAAAAGCAGATCATGACCACTTTCTGCCACCGTCAACTTTACCTCACAGTCATGCTATGCACCGCTCAGCTTTCCAGCCAGCAGCAGCAGCCGCAGGTGTACCATACCTTCCCCGCCTTGCCACATTTAATTTCTTGCCCTGCTTCTTTCACATCGGAGAATTACGCCATTGCTAACTGACCAACAAATAAAAATGTTTCACCATGAAGTTTTCTTTTCTCCAGCATGTTAACACCTCCCCACCAGCTGAGTGATCCCTGTACACACCAAATTTTGTTATTATTCTGCCTGTTCATTGACACCTTGTTGTATGAGCCGTGTTGATCGATTGCAGGTGCCCCTTGCTATGAAACTGGCCAACAACCCACTCGCAAATTCGCTCCACTTGTTAATATTAAAATCATATGGCCAATGCCTCCCTAAATTGGTTCAGGCTTGAGGTACTGCTGCTTCACAGTAGGAAGAGTGTTGCAACAGGCTTTCTGCAGCCCTGCTATTTATAGTAAACACTCCACTTTGTTGAAATAACATAAAATTTTGAGATAAAGCTATTCTAGCAAAGGAAATATTAAAGTGCCAGCATCTCTGCTTTACAGCATTAAAATAAGTTGCATTGCAGCTGCCATGCACGGTACAGAGTTAAATGCACGGGGCTATTGAAGACCTGAGGACCCCATGTCCTCTGCTTTCATGAAAACGGTAGGAAAGAGATTTGAAGTGCTCCTCCTGGTTTGATCATCTTTGTTTGCAAGTGCATAGTAGAGCTAGAATACAAGGAATTTCTTTTTTTTGTAGTTTCATCTGGTTACAAAGTTGAGACAGTGTCAGGCAGGGTTCTGCCCCTGCTGTTTGTGGCCATGTGAACTCTGCTGATCTGAGACTGCAAAGAGCACTGGAAATTTTACAAGGTAAAGACCAGCTCAGGTTCTCAAGATTCACTGGTTACCAAACCTGGAAAGGTGCCTGAGAATATTTGCTGGTGCTCCTTCATTAATTAAGCAGAAGAGAGGGAAACACTCTTTAAACTCTCAGTCACAAAACTCTGGGTTGAATTTTTATATGGATTGGCTAAAGAAAGAGTGAAGCTGGTTTCCACCTTCCCTCACAATTTATTCCATTCTGTGGCATTTGTTTGCAGGTCCCAGTATGATCTCTTGGGAGTTCAGCCACCACCAAAATAAAATCCAAGCACCTTAAAAGCCTTCAAACATTATCCCAAATATTTATGATGTGCATGTACTCCTTTCATACTTTGTTATCTGAAAAATATTTTAACAGGTGGATTGGCACCGACGTCCAATGGCAATCTGAACCCATAACTTCATTGGTATTTGAAGAGATAAGCACCAAGCTGGGTCTCATTTGCCTTCAGTGTCACAGAGGACTGGAGTGGTTACAGAACCCAGCACACTTGCCAGAGAACCAGGCAGGAAACATGGCTCCTGTACGGTGCCAGAGCATCCAGCCAGACCTGAGGAATTTGCCTATTTTCTGCCAACTCCTCTCACAGAACAGAAAAACAAAGCAGCATGAATCAAGTCCCTCGGAACTGGCACAGTCCTAGCAAGAATCCTTTGCCAGCCAAAGCTGTTTCCTTCCTTTAGAAAGGTGACTACCCTATTTTTTATCATTAAAATACATAGCTTTATTCTAGAGACTGATGAGCAGATTCTTAGCATTCTTCTAAGACACTAACAACTCAAACAAGCAACAGTCTAGGCAAACAACCTATGGAATAGCATTCTCCTGGCCAGAGAACACCACTTACAATCTGCCGTGGCTACTGGAAATCCAACTGGAGTGACTTTATGCTTGTGAATGTCAGTGAAAGACATCAGAAAGCTAAGCAATTTTCCTGGAAATCCTATTCACATCTCAAAAATAAGAATACTAGGAAAAGTATATGATTCTGCAACTAATAGTTACAAAAGAGAAATTTACATGCCACCATTTATGTTTGTTAAAAAAGCTCCAAGGAATGTGTTTCACAGAATGAGTGACACTGCATGCTCCAGAGTATCCTGTTAGTCCCTCATAGAGAAACCGTGGCTTTCCTCCACAGATACATGCTTCAAAGCTTTGACTGAGATTCCTTCTATCTACTTCCAAAATATACCAGCATATACATTTAAGTGTTCTGAATTTACTCTTTGCAGGAACCAGTTAGGGATCCCATTTAGGACAAATTCAGACCTGGATTCAGGTGGTTATTTGAACTCTAGATGCCAGACAGAAAAGCAAAGGGAAAATTCGAGGAGGCATGGAGTTACAGAATCATTATCAGAACACATCAGTCGAATGCTGGGAGCTGCTAACAACATCGTAAGACAAATGTATGCATCTTCCAGGGGGATTTTCCCAGAATAATTGCACACTCTTGCCTACTGTTGCTTGAGAAGGCCACCCCAGAAGTTGATGGTTTACGGTAGTTGAAGTGGGATTAGCCTTCATGAAAGACTCAGGAATACTTTTTCTCAGTGAAAGTTTACAATAATATTTTAAAGACTCTCAACCAACACCCATACTTAAGCTTTGAAAACAGATAATGCATTTTTAATGGGATTGCACATCTGACAAGGAATTTGACTAATTCCTCTGATAGCAGACAGCTTCCTCCCCATAATTCATCTCAAAAGGATCAAAAATCAAAACACTCCCTACCATCTTTGGAATGGCCCCCTCCACCCCCAGCCGCCTGGAAAGGATCAGATCAATTCCAGCAATTCAATGGCAAGAGAATAGAGCGACAGATACCTGACCTCCCCGCAGTCTGTTCTATCAAAATAAGGGTTTGAGTCGAGAAGGGAAACCGGCAAAAGGCTTCCGGACAAGGGCCCGTCGGGCCTCTGACACTGAGCCCATTGTTTCGCAGGTACACTTGGCAAGCAGTTTAGCTATTCCAGCGTTAAGCATAGCCGCCAAAATCTTCAGAGTGGTTTGAGTCAGATAACGTCTTTGCTCTGGTGAACTAACAGTTGTGAAGCATTGGGAGGTATCTGAATTCAAGGTGTTTTAAAAGGAAAAGTGCAAGAGTTTTCATTAGCTTTTTTATTATTTGCCCTAGTGAGGATTTCCTACTCATAACTGTGGGTTTTGCCATACACTGAAGCCCTTCTCCAAAGGAGACAAGTCAGAACTCTTCACCATCACATGGCTGTGCCTTTAATGCCACTCGCAGCATAATCCTTTGTAGATGATCCACAGCACAAAACCTAGCAGGGTCTGTCAAGGCATTTTTAGCATTTGTTCTGTTAAAAAACAAGAAAAAAACCCTGAGGTATTAGGGTGCACTAATCTTTAGAAAGGTTAATTTATTCATAGAGATTTTGACAGAGATGTATGGCTAGGCTGGAGTCCCAGGCACTTCTTCCCAAGGGGAACTGCTAGTGCAGAGACGGCTTTCCTGACATGAGAAGAGAGAGGCTTCAGAAGCAGACCCAACCTGCATTAACTCGGGGGCTCCCGTGCATTTAGAGCACTTCTACTTTCTGTGACCAGCAACTGAAGCTTCTCCCACTCCAACCAAACTTTAGCTGCCTGTTGATCAAGCAGGGAGGAGCCTGCTCCAGAACTGCACAAAGATCACTTACAGATTAAATTTTTTTTTACCTTTTTAAACTTAGGCAGAAAGGACGTGGCAGAAACCAGCCGAACCACTTGTCAAAGAGGCAGAGGCCTCTGGGACCTGTCAGAACACTGCAGGAAGCCAGCCTGATCACTGATTTGGTGGCTTCTTTTTAATTTGCTTGGGGTCTGTGCAATTAAAACTAAAGTTTCCATCAGCTGTAGAAGGACAGAGCTAATTTGTGACTGCCCTCCAATTTCTGCAGCAATTCTTCAATGTCAGGAATACCTGCACTGCTTCTTTCAAGATCTTGACTCACAAAGCAACTTAATCCTGCTGATAGCTAGGTGAACCATATCCCAGGCTGTAAGGGATAGTAGGAACGCAGCCAGCAGGTCCAGGGAAACGATCCTTTCCCTCTATTCCTATTGCATCTGGAGCACTGTGTCCAGTTTGCAGCTCACCAGTTGAGGAAGCACATTGAGAGACTGGAGCAAGGCCAGCCACAAGCCTTCAAAATAGCCGGAGCTGGAACACATGACTAACAGGGAGAACTGAGAGGCGAGTCTGTTCAGCACAGAGAAGAGAAAGCAAAGAGGAGCCCTCATTGCTGATTCCAACTACTGGATCAGAGGACACAGAGAAGAGTTTTGCCTGAGCTGTGGCACTCGGCTGGACAAGGATCTCAGACTACCAGAGAGCAAACTACACCTGAAAGAAGAGCTCGTCTGCTCCTAGAGAATCCACCTCCTCTTACAGTCATATACACACCGACTCCTTTTTCCATCAGTGTCTTATTTCCACTCACAACATTCCATAACTTCTCCCCCCGTGCTAAAATGAGAAGTGGCTCACCTGCAGGCAGCCTTGTTTGGTCTCCTTGTTTTCACCTGCATCCCTAGCACTGAAAAGGAGAAAGGAGCAGCTCAGCTAGCATGAGCCAAAAGCAATAAGGCCCTGCTGACCATAGCTAGTTAACTGTTAGTTTAGATTATTAACCTCTTTCACTTAATGAGAGTCCTGAGGCTGCTTAAGCCACAAGACTAAATTTCTCCTAACCACAAACATGGAATCCTCATTAATATGAATCTGAGACACTTTCCCAGGAAGAAATTATTTGTAGAATGTAGAATCTACCCAGAAGCAAACGATGCTGGATTTAGACGTATGTTTGAAACTTCTGCAGTTCAGTTTAATTTGTCCCCAAGGAGGGGGAGGAAGGTCTGGATCAAGAAATGGATTTTTATTTTTAATTGCCAGGTGTCACCAGACCTTAACAAGGAAGTTTTCTGATGTTTTCCCCAACACCCCCAAATACTTGTAATTATTTTCTGGGGAATTTTACTTGAAAAATGATCTATTTCTAACTGAATTTAAGCCTGTGTTATGCAAACTGTAAACCAGCTTGTTTGAAAGTAATCTGTACCCAAGGGCTAGCAGAGGAATAAAAACAAATAAAGTATAAGAGGTTTTACAAAACCACAGACACCACCAGGTTTTCCAGGTCTGAAGGAAGAAAATCCCATTCTGTGGACTCCCTTTTATATTTTTGTAAGTTAAATTTTTTAAGATGTGTTACAATTGATACATGGATCAAGTTTCCCAACAATCAGCACCTGCTGCCTCTGAAGTGGAATGTGGCAGTGTCTAGCAGCACACAGTAAACTAGTTGAGGACAGAAGCAAAATTTATTGCATTGATTTGAGACTACGGAATGTGAAGGTTTATCAACACACAACTATTTTTTTTTTCAGCTAAATTGTTGATCTTACCACTACTCAGCACAAAGCCAACGTTCCAGGCTTTCCTTTAAGGCCACAAGTGATCAAAGCCCCTGTATTTATGCTGGGTCCCCAAAACGCCACAGCTTGTTGCAATGCCCGTCAAGCCGTGTAGGATCCGAGCAGAGATTGACAGCTGGCACATCTCCTTTTCGAGGTGCTTTAACCTCAGCCGGGTGTTCTAACGTGGAACGGCTTTGAAGTAACAAGTGAGCCCTTCTCCCAGGTGGGATTATGCTGTAACAGGAACAGGGGGTTGCTTTCCCAATTGTTCTGTTCATTGTCTGAAATACAAATCCCCTGCCTCTAACCTCAAAGCGCAGCGGTGCTCGGTGAAACCTGAAGACTACAGGAAGGTGGAGGCATCTCTCTGAAGTAAGACTGGAAGGATCTGAACCTTGTACTGCCAAGATAACACCCTGTGGGAAACTGTGGTTCAGAAACTCGCATCCTCTGATAGAAGCAACCCACCACAACGGCTTTAGAATCAACGTCCTGGAAAGCATCAGCGTGTAATGCATTATCCCCTGGTGTCTGGGCTACTGTGCTGGCAAAAGCGTTTCATAATGACAATCACATACCCCCTCCCCCCCCACACACTGGTTTGCATTACAGAAAACATGGTACAACAGAGCCAATTTCTCTGCGCTGCAATTGGGTTTGGACTTATTCCAAGCAGTCACTATCTAACAATCTCCTTCCAGGAGTTCCCACTCACTTCTCCTGTATCAATCTATTTTTATGTTGGTATCTTGTTTTAATCTTTTCTTTCGCATGGATGCGAGTGCAATACCAAGAGCAGATGGGGCTCATTTATGTGTATAACAAGTCTCGGTCATAATACATTTAAAGAGCTTTCTCAGGTATGTTTGTTTGGCTTCTATAACATGTACACAGTGTTTTTCATTAGATTTATTTCTGGCAGGTGTAGTTGAAATTTGAAGGATCAGTGGAGAAATTTTTCCTCTCGCTAATTTAACATCCTTTTCTGCAGTTCTAGCAGCAAAGGGATATTTATCAGATATTCAACATTCACATGAAAATTTATTTTTTTCCATAAGAAAGGGCTTTTTTACCAAAACAGGTTATTTTAATTTTGATTTGCAAAATAACTATTTCATTATTGCTTCCCTTAGGAATGTGTTGGAATTCCCCAAAATACAGGAACACAAAATTTCTGCCAGCTCTACCCACAGGGTGTGTTTTCTTCTCAGGTACAGCAGAGATGGCCACACCAGGTCACACCTGAGCCAAGGCACAGGTAGCACGTGCTGCTGCCATTCATACTGTGTTATCTCTTCTGTGCATACACAGAAAATGGGTTTTTTTTTTCCAGCCTGTCAATAAGGAGCATTCCACCAGCATGGGGTTCACTTCGAACCACACATCGTGCAGCAGTGAATTTAAACAAGAACCCACAACACAACGGCAAGTAATAATGGACTCTGCAGGTTTCATTCCTGATGGTCATCACTAGCTCAAGTGACAAATAAATTCCACAGGCTTCCACCTCTTCCTGAAACACAAGAGCTTTCAGGGATCAGCAAGGATCAAGCCAAGCCATCGAGTACTGCAAAAGCATCTCAGCAATGGGAGCTGCTCAGCTTTCCTCCACTTCTGTGGACCAAAGTATTGTCACCCTTACACTCAGTTCTCTCATTTACTCTGCTGCTGGATTTTTAAACGTCCTGATGCAATTCGCATTTTAGTGTAAGTTACCCTCTTATAGCAGAACTATATCAGACCTTCCCCTCACTTCTCATATCATTTAAAATAAGTAGTTTTCATTAGCAAGGCATAAAATCCTCTTGGTGCAGTTCAGAATCTATAAATAACTTAATACACAAATTATCACAAGGCTGGCACAAACCCCTTTCTGACCGTTCAGGTATTACAAGGCCCACTGGCTGATTTTTACAGTATTTTTCCTTCCTTTTAACCTTCTCTTGCTGACATATCTGATAATTTATGTCAGGAAAAGCCTGTCTCCTACTGCCTCATAAACAATTCACTTTTACAAAACAACTTCTTCCACAGGTTCCTTCTACCTGTGCATAGTACTGATTCTCAGGTTATCTGTTAAAGAGCTCCATTTTGTGTAAAGAAAGGTTGACGATATTTTTATTACTTTTGAAAAACGTACACAAACCCTACAAAGAAACATCAGCGAAAGACAAAAGGTAAAGCCTACTGCAATACACTGAGCAATTGTACACCTCACCATCAGTCTGCCTCTTCCTGCCTGAGATTCCAGGGTATGAGCAACCACTGCTCACAGCTTTTAACTGTCAACACTGAACACACCGTGGCGGGACTCCCAGCCAACGTGGGCTCTGACACCGCTGCTCTGATACCTCCTTCTGACCTTTTTTCTTTGAATAGCACAGACAATGATGTCGGTGGCTCATTTTGGCACATGTGTCTGAATAACAATTCAGATACCTCTATGATTTTTGCTAGGTTGTTTGGAGTTTGGGGGGTTTTTTTGACATTTTACACAGGACAGATGTTGTCACCAAGGTTGTTCTTGTAAACAAGATATGGAGATGGTCTGGATTGGGTTACCTTGGTAAAATAGTTTAAAATAAATAAAAGGATGGTTGGTCTCTCTCGGATGAATTAGCTTGATTGGAACTGTCAGATTAAAAAGGCCTAAATAAACAGAGTTGTGCATCTACCCTTAATGGAGTTAAGGGCCCAGGACAAGTAGTAAAGATACACAGAATGAAAGCCCGGATGACAGAATTCATCCCTGCGCAGACAGGGCTGATGTACATAAATATCTCCTAAATCCCAGTCTGAAGAGGGTCTTGGATTTACACAGTCCATGGATTTAGTTCACAACACCCACTAAAAGCTGTGCTGATTCTTTTTCCCTGATAATAAATAATTTAATAGAAACATAGAAACATGAGTCAAGCACATCTAGAATGAGAGAGACCATCACTGCTTCCTGTAATTTCAGAGCTCCTTGCCCAGGGTCAGATGGGACGCTGCACCACAAACTGTTTTGGATTGGTTAATTAAAGTCCTTCAAGATCAAAGCTATTACACTACTCTGTCTCCTTCCACGGGATTACCCGTGTTCTAGCCTGTTTACAGGGCTCGTGCATAGGCTCTCCCTTCCGCTTCTGTGCCATAACGAATTCTTCACTGGCTGCTCCGAACTCTGACTTTTTCTTCCATAGTATCCTTTCCTACTTTTACCACCTTGAGCTGTTCAGAGTAAAATTTTCAAAAGTCTGTCTCAGACCCAGTTTTTCCCCCAAAAAAGTAATCTAAAATAGCTCATCTATGGGCTGGTTTGTTTGTACACAAATAAAATGTAAAGAAAAGCGTATTGTTTTACTACGCTAAATATAATCTGTAAATGGCATGGTCAAAAATATCTAGGAGGTTTAGATTTCAAGTTATTAGAAATTACTGGATACTGTGACTCTCTCCCAGACAACAGCTATGAATACAGCACAGAAGTACCTACACAAAGAATTTGGCCCACAGCAAACATATATTATTGTAAAGTTGTCTAGAAAATAGATGCTGTTCAGACCAGAAATTACCTTAAATGACTGTTGAGTTGACTGGGTTACAATATTTTAAGGATCATAAAAATAAATATAGTTGTCCAAACAGTGAGATGCAGTGTATTGCCAAGTAAAACACCGCTGCATGAAGGGGTGCTTACCCCGTGTAGCACTGGGCTGCCTGTAAACTACAAGAACCAGGATGAAGTGACTCTTTGTTCGGTCTGTGTGTTTAAAAATTGACGAGTGCTCCATGGTATCAATCATGCCTGTCAGACAGCACAAGTGCAGATCTGTTACACTTAAAGGGTTGTCAAACGAGACATGATTTAATTTGTCATTTTTTTCTCTCTCTCTCTTAGTGCAGCATGCACGTGCTCTTCATTACTCTTCATCATCAGGAAAATGAATACATTTTTTGTATAATTTTTTTTTTCCTCCGAGAGGGTGGAGGGATGGTTGTTTACCAATGACCCAGCACTTGTGAAGAGATCATAAGCAGCTGTTCCCTACATGCCCTCATGATCCGAGAATTTAACTGAAGCCGTGGGAGGAGTGGGATAGGAGAAGGGGCTATTTGGTCCATTTTTTCAATAGACAAAGGCCCCAGTCCCACACAGCTCTGCAAAGAGGCTGCAGGAACAGAGTCTTTGGAGCTTGTCCTGTGTTCTGTTTCTTCATTAGATCTTCCTCTTCAAATTTCTCTAAAAAACTTTAACATGTTAGCTTCACATCATGTTTCTAGTAGCACAATTTTCAAGGAGTTTTGCCTACCTCAGCACCACAAGATTTAATTTAGAAACTTTCTCATTTCTACAACTCTGTGAGCATGGCTTATTTTATTCTTGGGAGATGCTTTACCTGTTGTCATAATCCAGGAAGGAGTAAAGCAGATATACAAAATATCAGGATGTTGTAGAAAAATATTAACTTTGTTGCACAGTTAATGTGAGATTTTTTCCATTTACGACAACGAATGAATGGCAAAGGAGAAAAGAAACAATATAAGGAGAAATATATTACAATAGGAGAAAGAAATATTACCTGGGTACACTTTCAAATTGGCAGGAAAACCTGAAGCTGCATCCCCAAAAGGGCTTGTAGATACCTGTGGGTGCAGTTACACTTTTTCCCTTCAAAACCAAGTCTAAACTAATAAAAAATGTTCTTAACTCTGGGCAGAATTCCAGCAAGTCCTTGAACCAGGTAAATCCCTGCTGCTCTCAGTGGGAGCTGACATCCCAGAATTGTCCAAGGATGCCACAGTTTGGCCTAATACATAATAATGCTTTCACAGTGTAAAGCTTAATTTTATCAGAAGTTGAGAATCTTCCAAAAAGCACTCAGCAGAACCAAGGCTGTGCAGTGCTCGTCTTCGGGCCCTGCACAGAGATCGGTGTTTCCTCTGTTACAGATGAGAAAACTAGAACAACTCTAGAATAAGTGAATGTCACAGGTCATCTGTCCAATCTGCAGAACGGATTAAAACCCTGGAACAACGCTGCCAAACGGGGTAAATACATCTCCTTCACATGAGACTGGGACACCCTCATCCCGGTCGTAAGCCATTGCCTGAGCTTGGGACTGCAGGAATCCAGGTGAGATCCAGCCGCATCTTTCAATTAATGTTTCAGTCACAGCAAGAAGTTGGATAGGAAAGTCTAAAAAGCATGCATTTTTACTTTTAATGACACCTCTCTTTCTCTGCCATAAACAATCTGTCTGCCTTCTGCAAACACATTTCTCACGCAGCCAGGACTAGGCCAGCGCAAAAGTAGATGTCATGAGAAACTCCTTCCAAACACAACAATGACAGTTCTGTCTCACATGAAGGAGAGTCCAAACTGAAGTCTTACTTATTCTAGCATTTCCTATGGAAAGATTTTACAAGTCCCAAATGAAAGTGAGCTTGAATTAAGCACAGTGCTAAGCTGGTAAATCTCTGCCATGTTCCATCATGGTATATCAGCAAGAGCCAGACCTTGAAGGATAGGAACAGGAGTGAGAGATGAAGAGTTGCCTTATTGGATAAGTAATGTTGCTTTTCCTTCTTTCATCCTGTCTTACTCAAAGGCATAGGTTTTTTTCTGTCACAGCCCTTTGAACATCTATCACAATGCTGTCTCAGATGTTTTTTCCAGACTGTATTTTAGTACCAAAAAATGTAACTAGGATGTGAGGGGACCAACTAGGATAACTGCATCCCTCTCCATAAAGGAACCTATATATTATACATTAAGCTCACGCAAGTCAAATAACAGCAATCTCGTCTTTTCCTATGCCACAAGCCACCGAGTAGCCCCCAATGTCCAAGAACTAACTAGTCTTTCTAAAGGGCTAGGGACTAGTACTAAAAGAGAGTGCAGGAAAACCCAAGCACATCTGCAAACCCTACAAATAGCAGGGAATTAATTTGATGGCTGTTACAAGCGAAGTACCACCAATCTACAGAGGAAGACAAACACTGAAGACAAACACCAAAGTCAAGGGCAAATCACTCAGCTGTAGCCTTAGATTTGGCCTGAACACCCTTCCAAGCATCTCATCTGCAGGAGCCCAGATACGCGACTCCACTAACCAGCAACCTGACAGAGCATTTCAGAATTGATATTCCTGGAGTCGCCAACAGCAGTGTGGAACTGAAAGGACAGCAGACCTTAAGCACATGCTGGATGGTTTTTCTGAACTGAGTCCCAAATCCTGCTGTACCTATTCATGTGAATAGCCCTATTGAATTCCATTGGACAGCTTGTGGGAATACCGATAGAAAACTTTGGCTCTGCTTTGGTAAACTAAACTTCAGGAACAGTCTGAGTATACCATAACAAAGACCCTAAAGCCAGCAAGCATCATGAAAGGAGCTTATTTCATTACTAAATCAATTTATAAGTATAAACAGAGAGTTATCTGACTAAAATATGGATATTGCCTATTTGAAATACTGCACCTCAAACTTACTAAATGTCACCAATAGGCATCCCTTAAGGAAGCAGGCAGCATGCTGCCTTTGGATGCCCCAGCTGTAAATCAAGAGATTTCCTGAAGTCTGCCTGGAATAGTGGAGAGTAGCCAAAATTACATGAAGTGCTATTTGTGTGCTATTAGTTGTGGGGTGGGAGGGGGAGGAGTGTGGGAAGGAAAAAGGGGAAGAAGGAAAACCACTTTCTTAACAGTTCCTACAATGTTTGGAAAACATTCATTCATAGCATCCATTTATCAGGTTTCCATGTAATAACTCCAGGCCAAAAAAAGAAAAAAAAAAGTCTGAAGGGGAGGTAGGTGGGGAGAGGAAATCGGGGATACTAGATTTTAACAGGGAAAAACTGGAATGTTGTCAACATTTCCAATTAAAAGACATATTGCAATCACAAAGCAACATTTGTGTCTAGGTGCCATGCAGAGGTAGCAGATGATGTCAATTTGTTCTGCTCAGCGGTTTTATACCCGAACAGTAGTCCAATCTTAGACAGAACTTTTAAGATTTTACATTCAGTCAAATCCAGCTTCCCACACCTCAGATGCATTCGTACTCACTTTAAAAATGTCCACGGTGTCATTCTGCTAGCTGGAGAAACCTGGCAGATGTGAAGGCCAGGTCCTGCAGCAGACGTGGCACAGCAAAGCACGGGACCCTGAGAGACACTTCCCAGCCGTAGCTGAAGCGCTCCCAGGCTCTGTGCTAAGCAGCACCCTTCTAAGAAAGGGATGCTGTAACATGTTGTAACTTACAGAAGAAAACACTCACCACTGCAACCACAGTGTTGCACAGTCCGAGTTCCATCCTTGTAGCTTGTTCTCGCTGGCAATCGCATAGTTGTCTGGTGGCGGGGTGAGATCCTACAGGGGAGTGTTTCCATTTTCTAATATGAAAAAAAAGAAAAGATACTGAGCAATTAGCCCCCAGTATCTAATTTCATCGTGAATTTGAAAAAATGCAGCAGGAACCAAGAAATTGAAATGAAACAATGTGCATACGTGAAGCTGATGACAGAGGATGGTAGCAAGCCATTATTAGAGCATTAGAGCTGTCATGAGTGACCTTCCCTGCCGAGTATTGATATTAGCTTAAATGCAAAAATTTTGCATCAACTGTCATTTGCAAGACAGACAGATCTCAATACAGCTACAGCACAAATTATTTTTCTCATATTTTAGTGGATCACGTTCATGGTTGTCCTTTGATGTTTCTAGCCGAGGTAACATTTTCATAAAACAAAACAAAACAAATCTCTTTGGGAATCCCCGTTGGTGCAATGTTTTTGATTAGTGTTAATGTTTTTCTGGCCGGCTGTGAAAATGCATTTAACTATAATTGACTAGGCATTGTAATTCCAAAGCTTTATGAAACAAAAATCCACAGAGTGACAATCTGATACAGAAATCTGGCAAAAGATGATGTATCTTGCCCCTCAGAGACAAGTTTAATGGAATAAAAATATTGATCTAATATAGAAAGATTGGATATACATTTTCCTATAGCCTTCACTATTATCAAGGGGGTAGGGGAGAAAATTCTTAACACGGAAACCTATTCATATGTGGAATAGCTTCCTCTTAAAGGAAATGGTGTAATTGTAATTTCAGCGCTCACTGCACTGAAAACCAGACAAAGCACTGAAGACCACAGAGAGGAACTCTGTGCTGGCTGACGGCACAAGCCTGTCTTCCCCAATTCTATTTCCATGACTCCATGATTTCCTTTTTTCACGGAAACTGGAAGCAGAGGAGAGAGAGAGGTAGGAAGAAAAAAAGCAACAGAATTTCCTCAGTAGGATCACAATTACACCAGTGCTGTATTCGGCCAGTCAGAGATGGACTAAAATCCTGTTTGCCATTTCCTGAAGAGCTCCTTTTTCTGGTAGCCATAAGGAAACCACGTGTTTTCTCTACTCAACCTCAGAACTGGAAGATGCAAGCCTGGTTGATTCTCACACTGTATATTTCAGAGATTACTTTAAAATAATGCTATAAATTTGATCTTCTTGGGGGGGAAAAAACAAATTTGTCAAGAGAACAGACTTTTTAATTTGTGAAACAAGGAGATCAGCTGTATGGTAGTAGCAACGACACCACCAATTTGGTTCTAGTGGTTGATACTAAGCTGAGAGGGAATCACACAGACGGAACGCAGCAGTGACTAGATGGCACCAGGCGACTGTCCACTGCTCTCCCTCTGGTTCATTTTAACAGCAACAAAAATTGGGGATGATTTCTGCCTCTTTACATTTTGTGGAAAAAACAACAACAAAAAAAAAAACCCCAAACCAAACTTGAAAAAAAGAACAATCCAACACTGAGGATAAAGAAAAAAAAAAATCACATCACAGCATCGAATCAATTAATGCGAGTTCTTCCTAACTTCCATGCAAGCTTTGCCTTCAATTAGCATGATCTCACTGAACCCTCTTGTGTAGGCCTGGAGCAAAAGCAATGGAAACTTTCTCCCTTCTTGTTTTAATCTTTCACCAAGTCCTGACTTTCGCCTCCAGCCCGTCTAATTGAAACTAATCTTCGCGGTTTTTTCCCTTAACCCCTCTCTAAGGAAGCTCACATGGTCCCAATTACAGCCACACCGGCCCCTTTTATTCCCCTCCTCGTCTCCTTCTGCCAGTTTCATTTTTTGAAAGTTTGCATTATTAACTCCATGCTTGCGAGTTCCTGTCTGTCACGGGGGCCTAGAGATGTTATCACTGGTTGCCGATGTATAAGGTTACCATGAAAGCATTTTATGGATTACATTTTGCAAAAAGGCGATAGAGGGCATGATAGCTAGCACAGTGGCGAGCTTTATAGGAGTTTATATCTGCAATAAATGAGAGGCCAAGGAAGTGTTTATCTTGGACTTAAGTGTATACCTGCTTAGTTATCTGGAGGCAGAGACAATAACAGCTAAGAAGGGATCACTAACATTTACTACAAGGGTTTCCCAGAGATGCTTATAAGATGGGCTGCTACCCTGGGAGGAAAGCAGGCCATAGAGACACAACCAAGGAGCCCAGCTGAAGAATGTGTTTAACATTACAGAGTTAATGAGGTTATATGAAGGCAAAGATAGCACTCACTGGTTCCCAAGCTGGCTCCTAATCCCAAGTCAAAGCCTGGCCCACTAATACCGAAGCTCAACCCATTTATTAAAAATAGACAATTTTCTTTCTCTTCCTTTTTCTCTTTTTTTTTTTTTTCCTTCTACTTCCTTCTCATAACTTGCTGAGTCCCAGGCAATAGCTTCTGTGTTCCTCCAGTGCCATGATTTATTGCTTGCTTATACAGGTTCTGCTTCAAAGCTAGGTGCATAAATCAATCACACTGGTTGCTTCCCTGAAAACATTAATTTGAACTTCTCTGTTGCAGCCCTGAGAAAGGCTGCTCAGCACCACCACAGCTTCCTCCCTCTTTCCAACCCCAAAGTGCATTTGGGATATCTTTGAGCACTAGCACACGCATCCCAAAATGACCCTCCCAACCTTATCTTCCTTCTTAAGCAGGACAGCAGGCATACAAGAGAAGGGAGCCATCCTCCACAGCCCTGGCAGCGTGGACAGGATCAGCACGGAGCTGGCTGATGACACACAAATGAAGGGCAGACAGGTGCGATTGCACAACAGCAGCGATGTCTTCATCGTCACCAGTGGCTCTACAGTTCAGGCTGTATCACCCAAACCCACCAATCACTGCCAGAAACCAGAAGCTGGAACAGATATTCATGTCACCAAAATACAGCTCAACTCTGGAGCCACAAACCTGCCCGTTTCTCACTCAAGGCGGATGGAAGTTGCCGTCTCACCTTTCTGCAGGAAGAATGCAGCACCGTGACCATCCAGGATATTCACTTGCCTAAATGTAGTATTTCCTCATACTGTTTCCTTTCCCTTTGGAGGGGAAAGAAAAACGAGGAGAAGGATCACACATGGCAGATGTGAACGACACCTCTTCAAGGGGAGGTTATACAACAGCTTTAGGTACCAGCTCAGCTGTTTTAGCCCATACATCCCCCCGGGATTCTTCCACAGCTCACAGAAAAGAGAGGCTCCTTTCCTTGTTCTCAGACACCCAAGTAATGGTAACTAAATTACAAGGTACTTTAGATGGTACTGGAAAGGGGGAATGCTGCAAGAGTTCTGGATTTTAGCTCTATAGATGAGAAATTTTTTTGCAAGAAAATCTCAAAACATGAAAAACACTGATCCAGACTAAATGTGCTAAAAACTAGAAATCTAGAAATTCCTCAAGTAAACACTTGAAAACAACCTTATCACTTCTGTCAATCAAAATGTCTTTTCTGTATTTAAAAGCATGTAATTTTTGAACATTTTGAACATTTTTAAAGTATCTTTATTTCACTTCACTAAAGTTTGAAAGCAAAAAGACATTTAAACCAGAAAGATGACAATTGCATTTTTTAAAATGTCAAAATAACATATTTTGACAAACACAAAAGCATTTTCCCAAAACACATTCCAAGGCAAGAATTTGTCAGAAACCTTTCCCACAAGGAAAACTGGCATTTTTAGGAAGAAATAATAACTTGCACATCTGGATAATGAATTCTTGGCCAACACCAGCTCATGAACTGTGGTCTAGTTAGCAGCAGTTCCACCTGTAGCAGACTCATAGTTAGATCCTCAAGGAATCAGCCACAGAGTAGACACTGTAGCTATTTCAGTTACGCATGCATGAAGCCTGCTCACACTTTGGCTTTAACTGCTCCTAATCTTTCCTTATAATGGAAATACAATATGTGCTTTCCTCCAGTGTTTTTTTCAGTATGGAAATCTTCATGACTCATTTGTCATTATTTCAGTGTCTTTCATAAGACACGTCTAATAAATGCCTGAAAATCTCATCCTACATTAACAAAAACGTTTCTGCCTTCTACAATTGAGAGTCAAAGTTGAAAATATGACCACCCCAACTTTAGAATGATAAGTTGATAAAATAATGAAGTAATTGAGCTTGTTTTAAGTCTGTCTGCTAGATGTGCTGAGCAGTCCAGTGCAGTATTTTTAAAATTTGTACTACTACTATCGATTTTATAAAGAGAAAATAACATCAATGCACACTTGCACATGTAAGTGTGATCCTTGCTGTCTCTTATCTTTCTCCTGGGAGATAACATAATCTTTGAATACATTTATGCCCACATCCCTTTTGGCCTAGGAAGCATAGTTGGCAAGAAACTTCACATGGCAACTTCTGGTTTGGTGCTGAATTTTTCACATGTGAGCTTCTCATAGCACAACATCATACGTTTTATGGCACAGCAAGAATAGGTCATTCTTTTTCTTTGCTTGGGATATTTATGAGGACTTAGAGAATGATTAACTGAGGGGGATGGTGGAAATGAATCCTTCTAAACAGTGAAGCTTTGGATTCTCCAACCAAATGAATGGCTTTTATTCCAGATTTATGATCTTCTCATGGCCTGGCTGTGATGAGTAATGACCTATCTTCACACTATTGAAGAGTTTATTATGACTATTTATCACCAAAGTAACATAACAAGATTTGAAGAGGTACAGAATAATGCAAGGAGAGCAGCCAACATTGTCTTAGCTGTTAACTTGCCCAAATACTCTACAGCTAAAGCGGGGCTAGCAAAGGAGGATGTCTGCTCCTGAGCACATGCTCAGAGGAGAAAGTCTTATGGGAGAGCACGCGACTGGGTAGGAGGAAGTCCAGAGTCCAAACAAGTATGCACACAAGGGGAATACCTCCAAGGGAAGGAGAGACAGTATAGTTTTGTGCACCTACACATCTGGTTTTCCCTCTTTTTTTCTAGGTTTAATGACGGGGAGGGAAATAGATCTACAAGCTGATATCTAAGTATGCAGGCTAATGAGGCTATCGCCAGTGGAGAATGAACCCCGCTAACGGCTGAGTAAATGAGACCCTAGAGATGTTGCCATAGCAGAAAGAACATCTAGACAACAGAAACGGTGATGCTGAGTGAATAGTGAGTACTCTGGATCTGAGGGATGCTCTCTGAGGATGTCCTAGGAGCCATACAACATTCTTCATATCACTAACTTTGAATTCTCCAGTTTTCAGTTGTAAAACTACCAGAATTACAGCTGCCTTTGAGACTTTACAGGTTGACAATGCAGTTGGAGTCCAACACGTAAGATGAAAATCCACAGGACTTCTGCCCTTTGCTGGCTTTGAACTAAGCACTAACACACTCGCTGACCTCAGTGCCAGCTACCAGAAAGTCTCTGAAACAAGTTTCAAAATTAGCTCCATCATATGAGCTAACTGTTGAAAACATTGCTCCCGAAAGAAACACAGTCCAGCAGAGCAAGTCATTTACTTACAAGCGACTTCAGCCCCTCCTGTTAGATGAGTTTTCCTCTTTCAGTGGGTTACACTCTGATGGCAGCTCTACCCGTGGAATCAGGAGCAATAATGGATTGCCTCCAGAGTCTCGGCATGTAAGTCAGATCAGGCTGTTCCACTTTTGAAGCAGGCTGTCAGTAAATGTCATTTTTTATTTTGCTTCCGAAAGACGAATATGGCAACATACACTTTGTTAGCAGGCCAAAAGAATTATAACTGTATTTTGCTGAAAGCAATGTTGATTTGGATTTAGCCTAACACTGCTTGTAAAACTGAATTACACTGAATTTGTTCTAAACAGCTGCGACATTAGGATCTTTACACATAGACACAAACACACTCTGCCGGCTATAGTAAAACTGCAACTGATGCTTAGGGAAAAGGCAGCTTCTCTCAACAGCCAGCTGATCCATTCTGCTCTACCTGGGCTTTCTAATGATCTGCAGAGATTGGACAACTGTCAGGAAAATAATGGGAGGCTTCCTCACCTCTCTCCACTTTTGTTACAGAAGCAAGGACAGTTTACGTTTTAAGGGCTCATTTCAAAGATTGTTGATGGCTCATGACATTCTGATGGAGTTTAGATCAGGTCTAATGTCCCTGAGGCAGTGGTTCCTCTCTTTCCACAATGTATTTTTGTTCCATAATCCAAAGAGTTCCAGGAAACTTCACAGGGTCAAGCACCAGCCTGAGACAGAGTCTACCTTCAGGCCAGGATCTCAAGGCTGCCAGCTCTGGGCTTCCTTGGTCACAGTGTCTCAGCTGTTCTCACTAAGCTCCTGTGTTGACCTCTGGTACCTTTTTCTTTTTCTTCAGGAAGATAGGCCTAGTTACCAGGCAGAGCCTAGTTGTGGCAGCTAGTTCTAGTTTAACCATGTAGGTGGATGAGAGGGCTCACTAACAAAACAATGATGGTTTCTGTGTTCCCAGAACACAATCTCAAACCCAGTATACCAATGCCAGGCTCCAAGTTCCCAAACCCCATCTGTAGCAATCATTAAATAAACTCTTAATGGTGTCTTCTGTAGCTTTTAATAGACTGGAGTACTTATACCATCAGCTGTTACTGGGCAAGATGTAATTTTCCAATAAACACGACCTCTTCCAAAAAGCAGCACTTTCTGAACTTTTTCCAGAATCCAAAGGTTTTGGCTGCAGCTGCAGCAATGGGAATCAAATTATAAAAACAAAATCCCTCCTTTCACTCCAGGCTTTCAAATGTTTTTCCAGGGCTGAAATGAGAGGCGCACTCACTATTTGTTTCTGCTTCTGTTGGCTTTTAAAAGCACAAGAGGGTAAAGGAGCTGGATGGCTGGAACTTTCACAGCTTGCTTATGTACACAGTGCCATAACCTTTGTGTCTTGCTGTGAGCAGCTGCACTGCAATTGTATTAGTCTGACTGACTGTAAACTGTGTGGTAATATGTAAAACATATTGTGAGTGATGATGACTAATTGGAGAACATCTTGCAAGACACTCTAAACCTGTGTAAAATGTCATCCAGCTGTAAGCTGCGTTCTGTCCGGATTGGCTCTGTATTACTTACTGGGCATTCAGGGCTCACCCACAGCAACTTCACAGATGAATGGCGAAAGTATCCCTTGTTTTAACCTCCTCCCTCTCTAGTAATTTATAATTGATCAATGAAACTTAGGTATTATGTTCTGGTTTCCTAGCAGTCATTTAGAGCACCAAAACTCCACACCAAAAAAATCCTAAAGAACCCCCCATCATACTCTAAAATCTCCCTGTTTCTAGTGCTCTCTCAGAGGGACTGACCCCTAACAGCAAACTGTCATACTCCTGGCTTTTTTTTGCAACGCCAGAGATACAGGGTAATAGCCTCCGGTTCAAAAAGCCATCAGATCCTACATTCAAAAGGGAGAAGTTACCTATTGGAAGGAGTGTGTTAGCTGCCTATTACAGGGACCAAGACTTGCACCGGATGAAATACTAGGTTTGCTCAACTGTCAGACCATCAGCCAGGCATGCTAGTCTGCCTAAAACATTCTCTTCCAGATCACATGGCAGGGAAGGTATTCCCTGTATCAAAAAGTGATTCAGTATTTATCTGTAAGAGCCTTTCTCTGCAGGTGATAAAGGCAAATGAATTTCACAGGGGATTTCAAATGAAATCTCTAATTTTTTTTTAAAATTACAGGTCTGATACATAAAGGACTAAATCGTATACAGCAGTGAAATGCATGTTTTAATTGACCCAGAAAGTGGGTCAGCTCTTTTCTTAAATACTCTTATGCACATACTTTGGAAGCAAATATGATCTTATACTTACGAATAAGAGATTAACTAGAGCAGCCCAGAACAACTAAGCCAGTTTTAACAAGAAGTATGCTTTCTAAAAGCAGAGCTGTCCTATTGTGCTGCTATTGCTTGCCGATGGGACACGTGAACAGCAATTGCCGTGCAACATATCCATGACTGGAGTACAGAGTAGGTAAAGTACGACAGATTATGATCATAAAGTGTTACAGCTTTTGTCTAGAGAAGCCCCTAAAGCCAAAATCATATAGGATTCCATAGGAAATGGAAAGTCCTCATTAAAACAGCACGATTCGCATGCAAAGGAGACTCCTCAGGACTGTACAGTAATGTCTCCAGACAGTTACACTGCAGATACCCTATGCCTTCACAGCATAACGTGCATTTAAAAACCTTCAGCAACAAATCCCCAACAATGTCTCCCGTTGTTCACTGTAGCTCACGCTGGACCAAAACAATAGGTTGGTTGTAGTCCCAATAAGCTGGAACATATCTGCTATCTGGTGTGCAGGCAACAGGGAGGGTAGCTGGGGGTAAAAACAATTCTGTCCTCCTTGGTGCTGAAAACCCTTTCATTTGTACTAATATTCACGGCCCTAATTTAAACAGGGACCATCTCTTTCTGAACACATCTGATTGGCAGCGCAGGATAGGATTTCAGCTGTATGGTCTAGCTCGTCCATTATGCATTTAAACACTGTCAAGACGATGCTAATAAACCTTACCATGACCACTGCTCCCTAGGGATCAGAACCAGCTCCTCTGAAAGCCACGGAGTTCTTGGAGATGACCAATAATTAGCAGTGGAGTTTGGTTTCCTGTACCAGACCACGGGCACAGGCAGGACCCAAGGGAGCCTTTGCAAGAGCTTCAAATGCTGCTGGCTCGCTCCTCCGCACGCACAGAGTGCCTCAGGTGGAGCACACAGACACCGACACAGCAGCCTGCCAGTGACCTGGTATTCACCTCCACCACTGGTGCTTTAACAGAGCGGTTTTGTTCCTCCCTGTAGTGGAGGGCGT